>NC_137503.1:4632500-4712500 GCF_041902795.1 Electrophorus electricus
AAACCTAAACTACTACTACTACTAATAATAATAATAATAATAATGTAATATGAAATTTAAATTTGTAATTTGCTATTAATAAAATTTTAAGTAATTTAGTGAACATAAGTGTGGCTACAAATGTAAAAATTCCGATAACAGCATACAAATTCCTGTCTGCCATGTTCAAGTTCCAAAGAAACCCACTACTGAGAGGATGGGAGGGCAGTCTAGAACAGTTCATATGTTTGCTCATCTGGCTGGAAAAGCTCAAATAAAGCTTTTCAAATTGGCTTTAGATAATGCTCATCTATTGAAACCTGGCACCAGCCAAAAAGATGACGGTCCAGCACACAGATCCCATCAGTCTTAAAAAAACAAACACATGAGCAAACAGAAACCCTCCATCCAAAATCCATAACAGAATTCTGCAATACAGAATTATAATGCACCTTTACTGCAGAACATAGATTATTTCAGTGCAATGGGCAGGTTTTGTACGTGTGCATACATTCCCATTCCTGGAATTTAGCCTGAAGAATACATAAGCATTAAACTACTGTATACATGCACATACTGGCCCCAACTCATCCAGTTTGTTTAGTGCTAGTCTTGTGTGTGTTGTACAGATGAAGATACTGTTTAGTGCAACATAAGCCACATTCTGTGGGGAATCATTTTCTGCTATTAACCTTTTAAGAGCCTAACCACTTTTCTTAGTGGTAGAGTACAGCTAAATAGGTGCTCCTTTTATATAACTGACACAATCATTTGATTGGCTCCTGAATAGTGGCTTCATACAGTGAACAGTAAATTGAGCGTGCAGTTTCTGAGCATGACCCTAATAAGATGATGGAGAGGCCATTATCTTCCTCTCTTTCTCCTCTTATTAGGGTCATTCTCTCCAATCTCTCCTCCTCTGTGAGTGCCATTCAACTTTCTCTATATTTCTAGGTTTTCTTTGCACCTCGTTTCTCCCACTCTTTCGGATCCACGTCCTTGGCAGACGTTACTGCCATCGCCGCGGGTTGCCGCTGCCGCCGACAGATGGCAGGCAGGCGCCGAGTGCCCAGCCCATTCCCCTGTAGCAGTGTGAGTCCGGAGCCATACCCACCCGGAAAGGCTCTCGGGGTCCAGGACTGGGGTCAGCAGGGCACGATAACTGTAGGCTGAACGGTGGACGATCTGGGGAGATTTTAACCTCATCAGAGAGCTGCAGGAGTGGAAGGTTTTTGATGATAAAATGTATCGTTTTTCTGAATCAGTTTAAAAACATTTCACACTTTTGGTGTTAAAATATTTATCAAATTTCTTGTTAAATAAAGGTGGTCCATGTCCTCACAACAAAGAATGTGATCTCAAATAGAACAAAGAATAAAACTGGTCTAAGTGCACGCAGAGGTTTGCAGGCCTATACAAAAACCAAGTGTTTAAACCAAGTGTTTAAAGAAAAAAAACTCTTAGACACAAATGTTAACTCACTGCAAAATCATTGCAACATCCAAAATTTTTCTTTTGGTCTCCAAATCAGCCAGTGACATCTACGTTGCTCGTAAAGTCATTGTCTGACTCGACTGCGTTTGGTCCACAAGCAGTCAGGAAGCAAGCTGATAAGGGTGTGTGAACGTGTGCGATGGCTCATTGCCATCCAGCGTAGGACATCGCTGGGTAAGCCGCACGTAGGCAGACGTGCAGGATTCTAATCTGTGCCATCATATTGTGCCACCGCCAAAGGGGGAATGTTGTTTTGGGCTCAAGAGCCATTCCCGCAATCATCACTACTGATCGCCAATGGGCGTGAGACGCTATTAGAGACGCTGCAGCGAAGCATGTGGGGACTTTCCACAGTCCCAGTCGAGTTCACCAGCTAGCCTTGCCCATAAAGAGCCCATAATGGAGCATGACGTAAGATGACAAAAGGTAAAGCTCTTGAATTATGTGGGCTGGGCTTAAAACAGTGCCAGCACCAGGAACAGGATGTCTGGAACTACCATGAAAGGAAAATTCTGAGCCAATGACAATGCAATGTCAGAATGTTTACATGAAGTACCAACATAACAGAGCACCCAAAAAAGAATTGCGCCCTGAAGACTGTTTCCTTTCATGTCAAAAACAAAACACGAGCACCTTTTCCCATAAATCAGAGAAACTGACGTCTGCTTCTGCCTGGTCTCCATTTAAGGCTTCTTTGATGATCTTTCTGTACTGCACTGGGACTGGGAAAAGTGGGAAGCAATGCTTAACAACTGTGCATTCAAATTTTGAAAATTGCTTCCTCTAGATATTTATCAGACAGGCATTTTTACAGGCAGTGACACTTTTAGTATAGAATTTACCATTTTGCCATTGTTAAAAACAAACAAACTATATCCTTAAAATGAGAAGCAAGGCATAAAACAAAGATTAAAGTTAAACAATATCTCTTTATTTTCTGTAAAAACAGGTTTGAGACAGAAGGAGCACACATAGCATACACATTATGTTGTAATGAGCACATATCCTGAATTTAATGACCTGACTTTCAAGGTCTTTTTCTTTCAAATACTTTTCACATCAAATAAAACTTGTAAGCATGTTTGTTAAATTAAGCATTCAGTGTTATTATTATTATTATTATTATTATTATTATTATTATTATTATTATTATACTAAAGAGTATTTAGTCGCATTTTAGGAGCCATTCATGCTGAAATTCAGGTCATTCAATTGGTTTCACAAACGTTTCCTTGAAACTGTCCATTTACTTGTCCTAATAACAAAATTAGGTTAGCATAGGACTGTGAGCATTAAAATGTTTCAGAAAATTAAATTCCTGACTGTCAGATCAAACAAACAAACAAACAAAAAAAAAGACCAATGGAAGTAATACTGTCCAAGTTTGACAAAGCATATAGTTTAGCCAAATTCAATCCATTTATAAGGCAAATATATATGATCAAATCCCAGTATGGAATATGGTTCAAACCAGTGATATGCATTTGCGGTATTGGTATAATATTCGAAAAACTAGTTATTTTTTCCTGTAATAAATCCTATAGTTTCACTGCTAAGAAACCCTCCCTATATGTTGTATAAGTAAACAACACTCAAGTTCATGCAGTCAAAGGGAAGTGACAGATTCAGGCCTATTGGACCTCAGCAAAAACATTACCAACAACAACCACTTTGGCTACAACCAGCACTACAAGAGACAGAAGAGTTTTAAAACAAAGCAGCACATTATGTTCTTTTGTGGGCTCAGTAGATGCGTTTAGACAACTCTGGCAAAGCAAAACTGGATAGCGGACATTCTTCTGTTAAACCAGTAGTGTAAAGTGCCCTTCCCTTTGATTTCGGAACAGTTTAGCTGTATACTACACTTTGGACTTGGGGCTGGATAGTAGAGGATAGAGTAGAGCGTGGCGAGAACTCCCAGCATGCCACGTGCATTTCCACTGTCCTTCTTTACTTCACATGTTGTTCAATTATGGGAATGTCTCGATTTGTGTAATCGTGCTCCCTTTAAGTTGAACTAGCACTAGCAGTGCTTTTCATTTATGTCTTTAGAGAACGTTTGAATCTTTTCTCACGAGGCCTGGTGTCACCTGCATTCACTGCCTCTCTCAAACTTCATTTGTACACAGAGTGAAAATTCTCTCGACCTTTTCACAACCCCCTAATCCGCTGTTTCCACTGGTACAGCAGGTAATACAGGATCCTGGATGGCAGTCAGATATCAGTTTGCATATTTACCCCTTAGTTTATCTCTGTGGGGAAATATACCTGTGAGCAATGTCATGTTTTCCACCTACGAAAGCAATAGCCGTTCTGTGTCACCGAGGGACTAATGCTCAATATCTGAACAGCTCTGCGTTCCTCCTCCCCTCTAAGGCTATCCTACGAGGTCCATGCATATCCTCAGATACCGCATATCGCATTTCAGTACAGAAACGACTAGGGCATCTGTGAACATGCACAGCAAGGCTTGCAATAAATTTGTGCTATGAAGCTGGATTAGGTATATCACATTTTGCATTGTCATAATATGGATTATGTTAGAAAAACAACTTCTGACTGGACAACAGGGTAGATGTAAGATTACCTTTGTTTGTCATTACATTGTCTTAATACATGTCAGAAGATATCTTAACTAGACAATGTACCTGTGCTGGTTCCAATAAAGTTATACTAGAGAGGCAAGCAGGAACAACAACAACAAAAAAAAACAAGTTACATTTGCATTTTAAAAGTGTACTAGTAAACTTAGCTTCTGTCCAAAGATTTTTGATTTCAGGCAAATTGCTGTGTTGAGGGCATTCAATGCTCAAAATGAGAGAGTGGAAAAGTTTCACTCGCTGCCCCGCTCTTAATTGAACCTCCCCTAGGGGGCGCTGTCTTTAGCTCTTCTAATAGGCTAATGTCAGTACGGAGCATGTGTGTGTCTCTTAATGGGCATGTGTGTGCCTGTAATAAAGAAAGACAGAAAAAGACACAACGCATGTGATAGTCATACTAGTTAGTCTGCCCAGCAGGGAATTCAGACCTAAATAAACATGATTAATATATTTGGGAATCAACAGCACATCTCCAAACATGGACCACTCCCTTCTCTGGATTCCACTGCTCAGTCCGGCCTTTCTTCTGCCTCAGAGCACTTAGAACGTATAAACTGAAGACCTGCATGATAGGAAATGAAACGGCGACATGAATAAAATATAAATGTTTTCCCCTACAATTCTTCATACTTCCTTGTATTGTAATCTTCCTTGCATTTATGGACAGTAAAAAATTCATGATTTGCCAAATTGTTTCTTCCCTGATGTTATTGATGAATACTTATCCTTCCCTACCTCCATCCACCTTGTCTTTATCTTATCTTTCTGTCTGAAAGCAAATCTGCTGTAATTTGGGTTACACGCATGCAATGACAAAAATATGCTCCAGAGCGGCCTGTGTGACGCACTTCAGCGGGCCCGTCTAACAGATACGGCACTGGATGCTCCCCTGGCGAAATGAATTTGCAGCGGTCTGACACGTTTGGATGAGCCCTATTTCTGGACCCAGAAGGAGGATCACTTCCGCCGCACGTCCTTCCAGCGGTCCCACGACGCCGAGGTCAACTGACTTAAGCTTCCTGGGTTTGTAGCTCGTTTCTGAGAGAGCCATCATGGAGGAGCGCAGCGGGTCTCGTATGTAGGCCGCTCCTACCCACGAGAATGGAGCACCGACGGGCGAAAGGGAAACCATTTCTCCCGTGCTTCTGCTTTAGGCAACGGCGAGAAGAACGGGCCCTGCGGCGGGAGGCCAGCGGAGTTGCCGGATACTGCACTTCTGCCCACCACTGTTACCACCTGCACTTGTTTTTCTAGGGTAATTTAAGCCGACACAGAAAGCTCAGTGCCCGCAACCTTTATCAACCAGGATGTCTCGGTCTGACACTGGGGTGGATTTCATAGCTGCTCCATTTAAAAGTCCAGTAAAATTCAGGCATCTACTTACACAAGGATCTTTGCTAATGACCCACTGGCTCAGCATAGCACACAACAGTCTCATAGTCTGGAGCAGATTGGGGAAAAGGATTTGTTATTAGGGACATTTGAATGTCCTGCTCCCCATTTCCCAACACTCTGATCTTTTCGTTTTTCTTGAGCTCTGGGTTAAACCCATAAGATTTAGCTATCGCCTGCACCTCCTCGGTCCAGCGTCCGTGTTCTCGAATGCATATTGTAACGTTGTCCTCGAGCTTGGAGCTGATTTATGAGAAGGAGAGCTCGAGGTGGGCAGCAGCTGTGGTTGCTGGGCTTGAAGACAGGCTGACCCTGCGGAGGGCGACATGGCGTGACGCACGGGTTTGGGCTCGGTTACGCCGACTCCGTCACACAACAGCAATACGAGCCCACCGTGCCAGGTGGAAAGAAGAGATCTCACATATGTCAAGCGAGCTGCCGACTTTCCCATGGCTGGGAAACTGCACGACTTTGGATTAGATATTGCTTACACAATTCTGATTACCAACTCCTTTAATTGAACACATTTTCACGTTGCAAGCAAAAGCCTTTTTCTTTCTAAACTCTTACAGTATAGTGTGACTGATGCTATACATGTCTGGAGAGGATCTGATATCTTGAATGACTCTCTTTCTTTCTCATACTCTTACCCGGTCTCTCCCTCTATCTCACCATCCTCCTTTTAACAACGTCATGCTACTATGCATTCTCTTTAATGTAGGCCATTGCAAGGTTGTGTAACAAATTTTAACCAGCTGCAAGATTCTCTCAAATGTGTGTGATTGTATGATTTAAAGCGAATCACCATGGTGCTGGCCTCAACAGATGCCCCCCCCCCACCAGGAGCTGGAGGCTAAAGACCATCACAAACATGGACAAGGTTTTCACACCATACTGCTGGTTTCACTCTATTACAAAATGGTCATGCTTCCTTTAAGGGCAATGCACTTATTGCTTTATTTTCCTAAAAGTGATGTAAATATGCCACTCACATTATACAGTAATATTACAACGTGCATGTAGGCTGATTCTCTGTACTGCTGCAGTGATATCAACCACTATAAATTGTATTTGAGTATAGGCACATGAATGAATTAATTTAACCTTTTTTTCCTTTTGGTCGCAGGCACAGACTGTACAACTGTCTTCAATTTTTCTTGAATGACACCTCTATCATCCCTGAGACATCATAACACATAAGCAGATGAGAATTCTGCATGTTTTCTTTAACTTTGCTCTACAACTGCCTCCCTATCACATTATCTGGCCCAAAGTTGTATCCAACTGGGGTTTTTCCCTTAGGTCAAACCGCAATGGATGGCACGTCGTCACAGGATTGCTTCATTGAAAATGCGACTGGCCAAAAATGGACCAAAAGACCACCTTGCACACCTGATAGATGATATTAACGTCATCTCTGAATAATTACAATTACGAGAGGCACCATTTGATCTTTTGCCTGCCTAGACATAAACTCTCAGACGCATTTATCAGTACACTCTCTACCAGTCTTGGGAGTCTAATCATCAACACCATGGCCAAGCTGTCAAACAACTGAATGAAAATTGTATATATGTAACTAGACAGAATGACCATCCAAGGTTTGCACATAGTTCTCAATAGTTCGTGATCAGGAAGCGGAGATGATCAAATCAGCCTAGACATTTTCCATTTGAGATGTTTTCCATTTCAGCTGATGTACTTAAGAAATTACATTAGTAGACAAAAATTGCATTAAAACTATTAGGCCTTAAGATTAAACTGTACATGCAGTAATTAGTTACATATAGCGGGGTCAAGCATAACTGGGACAACTTCTCCAGCACAAACAAGAAAGACATCCAATGTCATATTAAGGAGAAAGTTGCACAACAATAAAACATGGCAAAAAAAAAACAAACTATCACAATATTCACCTTGATTTCGAAAAATCAATGTTCTTCTTGCAGTTTATCATTAATTTCATTAGCCCTACCTCGTGCGGCTGAACTTCACCTAAACTGTTCCAGAAATATGTCATTCCAAAAAATGATCATTCAATACTGTGGACTAATAAATGATAAATGAACAATGAAAACTCGTTGGGGGCAGGGATGTTTCTTCGCCTCCAAAATCTAATAGATAGATAGATAGATAGATAGATAGATAGATAGATAGATAGATAGATAGATAGATAGATAGATAGATAGATGGGATGAGATAGATAGATAGATAGATAGATAGATAGATAGATAGATAGATAGATAGATAGATAGATAGATAGATAGATAGATAGATAGATAGATAGATAGATAGATAGATAGATAGATAGATGGGATGTCAGAACCTTTTTGACAGGTTAGGTATTTAATTATGGAGTTGATTATAGAGAAAAAAATTGAATACTTAAGTGAAAAGTAGAATATTTCAGTAGTAGGAAAAATGAAATAAAAAATGATCATGAAGTCCCTCTAAACCCAGAACTGTGGTTTCAGACTATTACTCTTAACGGTGACTATAAAACACCAAATGGCGGCACTTGTGATGTGGGGGATGGGTGATGTGTTACTGCCATAGACCAGAGTCTACATGCAAGGACCAAGAATCAACAACTAGAGCTCCAGAATACGTGTTGTGCCTGTAATTGTTTTGTGAATACTTTCACTGTAAACAGTGGAAACAAAATCCTTCATATTCTGGCCAGTGAAGGTACTAACTTTCTCTGAGATCATAAGCCACTTTACAGTCTTTGGCAGTAAATGTTTTGACTGTTTGCTACTGCAGACAAGTTCGCCACATAAATCACAAAGTTGCTTGAATAATGTGCTTTAAACAAAATGTACGTTCATAAACATAAGAACGTGTTTTAAACAAAAATAGTGACATTCACCTACCACTGTCTGATTAAGGCTTAAACCAAAAGAGCTTATACAAAATTTCTTTAACTTCAGATTAACTCAATATAGTAATAACTGAAGTTCAAGAGATGGATAACACCCACACTCTTCTCTCTTTACCAATACCTAACTGTGCATGTACACACTTGTACACACAGCCTGCTTCTATGTCAGTATTTCACACCCTCCCTCTTTGTGTCTGCTCCCTGTTTTCTGCAGGGTGTTTTAGTGTCAAGAGACATTTGGCCATTAGGAACAAGATGACATTTTAATCACTGAGGTTAGGAACATTCCATGGAATGTTCTGAAAATAAATACATTGCTCCGCAGTATTTTAAAGATACAGAACCTTACACCTATACCACTCCAAAACACTGCTCCTACAATCAGTCAGTTACTCACTCCGTTGCAGACTCATAAGTACAAACACTGATGAATTTGGCACTTAGAAAGTTTCACACCCACGAAAACATTTGAATTCAAATAGCTTAATTAAACGGACACTTTTACAAATGTGGAGACTTTTTTCTAACATGTACATTAACAGGTACGTTAGGTACGCTTAATGAATCTTTTAAAATGCATTTTATACAGACTGAAGTCCATCTGTTGCCATGCTAATTGTTAGCTACACTCTACCCCATTTATCACAGGTTCTGATCATAGGATCACTCTTGAGAGGGTATTCTTTGGGTGGTGGGTGCTTCTCCACACAGCAGTAACACAGACAAGGTATTGGCCTAGAGGTATAGACTGTCGCTGGTACATCAGGTTCATCAGGTATGCTGGTATTCTTGAGGTTTTTACATAAGGATCCATGGACACTTCAAAGACACTGGTGACACACGGCGCATGTGAGACTCGTCATGAGACACATCAAGACCCAGCTTCCCCTTCTCTGGACCCCCTGCAGTTCGCGTACCACCGCTCTACGGAAGATGCCATCTCTACCACACTCCATCTGGCACTCACACATCTGGATAAAAAGGGCACCTACGTAAGAATGCTGTTCATAGACTTCAGTTCAGCATTCAACACCATTGTTCCTCAGCATCTGATTGGAAAGTTGAGCTTACTGGGCTTGAACACCTCCCACTGCACATGGATCCTGGATTTCTTGACTGGTAGACCTCAGTTTGTCCAGATTGGGAGCAGCACTTCCAACACCACCACACTGAGTACTGGTGCTCCCCAGGGCAGCGTACTCAGCCCTCTGCTGTTCACACTGCTGACTCATGACTGTGCAGCGATGCACAGTTCGAATCACATCATCAAGTTCGCTGATGACACGACCGTGGTGGGTCTCATCAACAAAGACAACAAGTCAGCATACAGAGAGGAGGTGCGAGAACTGGTGAGCTGGTGTAAGGTCAACAACCTGTATCTGAATGTTGACAAGACAAAAGAAATGGTTGTTGACTTCAGGAGAGCAAGGTGAGATCACTCCCCACTTGCCATCAACGGCTCCTCAGTGGAGATCATCAAGAACATCAAGTTGCTTGGTGTTCACATAGCGGAGAACCTCACCTGGACCCCAAACACCAGTTCTATCACCAAGAGAGCCCAGCAACGTCTTTACTTCCTTCGGAAGCTGAGGGAAGCCCATCTCCCATCACCCATCTTCACTACCTTCTACAGAGGTACTGTAGAGAGCATCCAGAGCAACTGCATCATTACCTGGTTTGGGAACTGCACCGCCTTTGACCGCAAGACCCTCCAAAGAATAGTGAGAACAGCTGAGAAGATCATTGCGGTCTCTCTTCCCTCCATCACGAACATCTACATAACACGCTGCATCCGGAAAGCCACCAACATTGTGAAAGACCCCACACACCCCTCACATGAACTGGTCACCCTTTTGCCATCTGGAAGAAGGTACCGCAGCATCCAGTCCCGCACCTCCAGACTGTGCAACAGCTTCTTCCCAGAAGCCATTAGACTCCTGAACTCTGGCTAACTCCAATTCCAATTCAGATTCCAAAATGGGCACTTTTATACATGCTTATAGACAGTCACACGCACACACACACACACATACGTACATACATACATATTTATACACACACACACATTGTTTTGCATCGGACTAGTGCTGAAGTCAAACCTCACACAAATAAACTATGCACTCCTGTTGCAGTCTTGCACATTATCCCACTTGCTGCTAGAGTACTGTACTAAACCAGCACTGTACTCTGAACTGTTCTGGCTGCTACCGGTGACTGCTATGTTCGGGGTAACATGTCACTGACTCCTATGCACAACTTGCTTTACATATGCCCAGTACTGTGTATTGTACTAAATAATTGCACTGTCTACTCATTTTGTATTTGTCCTGTCCTGTATTTATTATTGTTTATTTAATGTTTATTTAATGACATTTTGCACTATATTGGACTGTTTGCGCTTGTGTAGCATGTCGTCTGTTGCACTGTTGTTTTTGTGTTGCACCATGGTCCTGGAGGAACATTGTCTCGTTTTTGTTGTGTACTTGTATATAGCTGAAATGACAATAAAACCTCTTTGAACTTGAACTTTGAACTTGATAAGTACATACGTGACAATAAAATGGCTAGTGTGTGTTCATGCAGCAACTAAAAAAAAATGTATTAGTTTTTGATAACTAAGTCCATGGTGTTGGATTCCCAGTTGGATCTTACTGTATACTGTATATAATTGTTTCCTTACTTCCATATTCCTTCCAAGAATTGACAGACTCTATTGTAGCATCCGGAACATTATGAAGTTATGAAGTGCTTGGTACTGTCTAGATGTTGAATGATATCTGATGAAATCTGCATATACAGATTGTATTCTGTATTGTACTTCTGTACAGCACATCTGTATTCATTTACCTCGCGGATATGTACAAAATCTGTCAACACACGTGTATGGCTTAACATGGCAATCACAGTTTAGCAACCACCACAGCTAAGATTTCATTCATTATGGATTTGTGGCCACTAACACTGCTAAATATAAAGAAATTTACCTATAGAGATCTACATGCTATATTTCCTAAAGCATTTAAACAAAACGGTATCATATAAAATTGTTTGAGTGGTGTCACTTGAAAACAGCCAGAGCCCTTTCTTAATAGGGTTGCTATAGCAACATCAGCTCTGCAGTGGTCCAACTTTAGACATAACACTGTGGCAAGTGTTATATTGGCTTGCCTTGCCCGTGATACAGCTAGCGATGATTAAAATGCAATATGCAATGCTCTCTCTCTCTCTCTCTCTCTCTCTCTCTCTCTCTCTCTCTCTTTCTCTCTCTCTCTGTCTCTCTCACCTTTCACAGACACACACTACACCCACTATGCCTTCTCTCGGTATGTATATGTTGAGGCATGTTGGCTGTTCAGCATTTTAACATGTCCTCTCAGTGTTTTTGAATCCTTTCACACAGTATTCCTTACATAGAGAGAGTATTCTTTTTCTGGGTTCCCCTTCTGAGCCTTGCTTCCTTGCTTAAGGTTTCTTCCTTGAGCACTTATGGAGTTTTTCCTTGCCACTGTCACCCTTGGTTAGCTCACTAGGGGCCATGGCCCAGATTCTCCAAAAAGCTAATTTCTCTAAAATTAATTTATGACAACATCTCTTGTGAAAAGCACTGTACCAAAGCATTTTAATTTAACTCATGTTTATTTGTAAGTGATAACTGATCATTATGCTTTCAAATTAGGCTTCAGAAAACTCTGCTCTGATCAAGAAAATTAAGACATGTATCTTTTCTATAACACTGATAAAGTACAAATTTCTCCCATACTTACTAATTGAAGATATGTGTGCTACTATCGTAAATAAAGAACATTCCATGGACTAAGTATTAACATGTTTCTGTTTGAGGTGAATTGGGTGCATTGTATAATAGTCAGATTACAGTTTATGTAAGCAGACACAGATAAGATGTGACTGCATGCGCGCGCGCACGTGTGTGTGTGTGTGTGTGTGTGTGTGTGTGTGTGTGTGTGTGTGCTACCATCAAAAGTAGCATCAGGTCACCTGGGGCCACATGTTCACCAAATGTTCTGAAACATTAAAGGAGGAATGTGCTTCCTGGAGCGTTACAGGAGGCACATGCTCTCTGGAGCGTTACAGGAGGAGCATGCTCCCCAGAGTGCTACAGGAGTAACGTGCTCCCTGGAGCGTTACAGGAGGAGCGTGCTTCCTGGAGTGCTACAGGAGTAGCGTGCTCCCTGGAGCGTTACAGGAGGAGCGTGTTTCCCGGAGTGCTACAGGAGTAGCGTGCTCCCTGGAGCGTTACAGGAGGAGCATGCTTCCTGGAGTGCTACAGGAGTAGCGTGCTCCCTGGAGCGTTACAGGAGGAGCATGCTTCCTGGAGTGCTACAGGAGTAGTGTGCTCCCTGTAGCATTACAGGAGGAGCGTGTTCCCTGGAGCATTACAGGAGGAGCCTGCTCTATGGAGGGAAGTGCCTCCTCCCGCCTCCATCCACCCACTGTCACTTCACCTCCCGGTACCGTGTGCGGCATTGTGGATGCGTAAGCGCAGGTGCACAGGCATGGAGAAAGAGACCAAGCAGAGGGCACAGTCTCTAAAACTGTGTTTTAGTGCTCACTACATGAAGAACTGGAAGTGAACTAAGAGAAAGGTGAAAGGAGAGAAGTTATGACTCCCAGGTGGAGAAGATATCAAGCGGTAGCAACCAAGGGACCTTAACTTAATAAGCAGGCAGTCTCGAGAAAGAATTATATACATTCTGTGTAAATTACTAGGCCATGAACTGCAGATTAATAATGCTATTAATATTTGTGTTCATCTTGCTCTGTGCTCTGATTTAAAATCAAACAATGGTTATGAGGTTAGAAGACTGAATATCAGCCTTAATTCAAGAGTATTTACATTTAAACAGGGTGAACCAGATAGGAATCAACTATTTCTATACATAGTCTCACTGTTAATCTTATTCTAGAATCTAGTTCTAGAATCTAGATGTGGTCTGATCTAGATGTGGTGCCCATTTGGAGCCCATATTCCTGCTGTCTGTTCATGAGGACAGAAGAGTCATTAACAGTAAAGCAGACCATTGTGAAACAAACACCCAAACATTAGATGTGTCAAAATAAAAAATATAATGTGTTGTTTAAAAGCAGAAAGCAAATGTGTGGATGGTGATAGGGGATGATCAAATCTTTACAAATAAATCTTTACCCAGGATGTAGGCCCAGATATGTTAAAAGACTACCAAAAAGAGATGAATCAACCACAAATAATACATGTAAGCCTCGATATATTTGGCAGAGCATCACCAGGGAAAACACATAGCGTCTACGGGTCACACAATTCAGGCAGCTACTAACTGCAAAAGATTTGCAGTTGAGTACTACACAATTTTATGATGATGATTTGTCAAATCAGACTGGAGGAATTTTATATAGTGGTGGAACAATACATACAAAGGTGTGTGAATCCTATATAGTTCACCCAGAATACTCTTACCAAAATACCCTTTAATTAAAATGGTGTCAGTACACAATTACTGTAATTTTAAGGACAATCCAAAAACATTAGCAGAGCATTGTTTCTAAAAAAGCATCTGCACAAATTTCTTTTGTCCTTCACAGGAGGCTACATGCAAAACAGCCCGATTTCTCCTGGGTGATGTCATATACTGCAGAGCAAGTGTGCTTGAACGAGGGAGAGAGGCAGCCAACCAGCAGCAGGCATTCTGTAAAAAAAACCCAAAAAAACCATCACAAGCCCCTCCCACCCCCTTTACCACGGTGGAAAGCAGATTTCTGAGCATTCTCTGGTGCAGTACCTCCCTTGAGCTACCTGGAAACGAGAAGGAGAAAGACAGGGAAGAAGTAGAGAAACAAATGGGGAGAGAGGAGATGAGCTGGGAGCAAAATAAATCTCTCTCAGGCCTGCGGGGAACAATAAAAGACAGGCTTGAGAACCCAATGTATGGTACTTTAAATAGAGGACCCCACAAGCAAAGAGGATTTATGGAGCCCCTCTCATCCATTTCCCAGGAAAAATGAACGTTCCTTAACTTGCATAATAAGTTTGGTGAAAGGTGGTTGCACCACTCCTTGTAAATACACAAGGCTATTTTAATCTACAAGAGGAAATATACAGCCATCTGTTACGCTGTTTGTAAACTACACATTCAACTTTTTCAGCTTGATGAACAGATAAAAACACTTCACAAAACGACCTGCATGCGTACGTGTGTCTGTATGCATGGCTGCATTGGTGTTTGTAATTCGGCTCTGTGCAAATTGCAGTGAGCTTGTGGAGCAGTCTCACCACACAGCCGCTCCCCTCTGTGAGAAAACACGTCACCACTCTCTTCTCCTAATTGGCCAACGGTTAAAAATAGCTGGGGCTGCCCATCATGGGACTGATTTGCAGCTTTCATTTACAAAGCTAATGTACTCTCAGGGGGTGCTTTGAGCTCCCCAGAGCACACATTTCAGCTCTTCCGTACTCCGTCTTGGGAAGCCATTTTCGTCCAGCTAGTGTGATGCCAGTACCCCTCTGCTGCATCCCTGCAGCTGTTGCACACTGGAAAAATAAGCTTTAATAATGTCAATATGGATCTAGGAAATCCAAAAAACAAACAAACAACCCCACATTGTTTTAACCTAAAAAAAAAACCTCCACAGTGTAGGAGTATACCAAGAAATTCTTACTCAGTGCGAAACACGAAACATGATTCAGGGCTCTAAACCTAAAGCCACAAACTAGTTCATAGCAAAACCTGCATTTTTTTTTGGGGCAGATTCAAACAAGAGATTGTGACATGTTGCAGGGACAGAGCAAGACATAAGTGAACATAACCTGGAAGCGATTTTAATGAAAATTCCAAAAACAGAACAAATGGCACTAGAGAAAGAAAGAAAGAGAGAGAGAGAGAGAGAGACAGAGAGAGAGAGAGAGAGACAGAGAGAGAGACAGAGAGAGTAGCAGACAACTGTAAAGGATCAACTGCAAAGCACTGGAGAGTGGAGTCTATGGTACATAAATAGAATCAGTGAAATGAGGGACGGGTGCAGGTGACTACTAATAAATGGATGTTTGGGAACAGAGGAGTGAAGTGTGGTTGGTGGTTCTTTGGCTGATTGACAATTGGGGCATGATACAAATACAACTAGTCACTAGACACCTTACTACTTAGCTGCCATAAATAGCAACCTTTGGGCCCACTGGGAGGAGAGCAAAAAGACTAATTTATGTTTGATGGAGAATAAGATGAGCCAAACTGTACACCACTGTCTTCACTAGTAAAACTGATTCACTAGTAAATCATTGCTTTATGATACACTTTGAAAGTTACAGTCTGCTCTATGATAGCTGTAATACTATTCATCCGTAATGTGGGGTTTTGAGAGAAGGGAAAAGAAGTGCCCATTTTATACCAGCAAACAATCTTAAACTTCCTTCTTCCCTTACGTTATGACCCACTGGAGTGTGATAGACAGGGGTTGGCACCACTCAGCTGGCACCAGGCTGACTCCGATCTGGGAGCAGCTCTAGCTGGAGGGAGCATGATTGTGAAGGATATGATGCAATGTGACTGTGTCATACTGCATTCAGCTCTGTGCAGGCTGGGACATGCCTAAAGATTGAAGCTAAATGCAATTCGCCTTAATGCTGCTTCAAATAAACTCAAGCATAATTCTGAATGCTCTGTAGCACTCCGTTTATGAGGTTACTAAATTGTTATTGACTTTTATTTATGAGCTTAATGTCATGGGCCCCAATAACAAATTTAAAAATGGGCCCCAATAACAAATTTAATATTGCATACAGCTTTTAAGCCTAAAAGAATAAAGAACGCAACAAAAATGTATATATTCATGCTTTGTTTTTAATCACTTCATAGAAAAGTAGCTTTAGATTTTATTGAACACAATATACAATATTATACCATACATTGTGTGAAACATTGAATATTCACCTGCAACAGAGTGGGATTACTAGACAAAAAAAATCCATCCCTCATGCAGATATTACTAACTCTTGACTAGTCCTTTTGGACACAAATTGGACCAAAAGATCTTAAACATAGATTAACAAAGTTATACTGACGATTTGAATTCCAAAACTGCTAACAAGGCCAGAAAAATAGTTCACATTAGCACAAATAATTATAGAAGATCACATTTTTGTAATTCATATCCATTTTACACTGGTGTTCAGAGATATCAACATTCGTGACCAATATGAGTAGTTTGAAAGTCCAACATTGTATAAAAATTTCTGAGCCATTCTTAGCAATCTGCAATCAAAATGCTGTTAGAAGTGTCAGTGTGTACTATCTCGTGGTATCAAGTTTCTTATGTTGCACCAAACAGTGACACACAAAGCTTCTTATATCTGACAGATGTCTACAGTATGTTCTTGTGTCTTATCTACACAACCCCCTGTAACAAATGGATTGTGTTTATCTTACGTTACTTTTCTGGGCAGTTGTATATTGTGCGATATATTTATGTAGCATATATATATATATATATATATATATATATATATATATATATTAACAAAAACAATATTACCAAATATAATAGACTCATTTCAAGAGCCCACTACACAAAAAACACCACCAATGTTCGGTAATGCAAGTGCATATAAATTAAAAATAAATTTACAAAGAACCATCATTCCTTATGTACAGTCAAAGGTAATAAATACACTATTACAAACAGCAAAGGACTGCCTTAAACTAAAATCAAACATAGACATTGGGTGTAAAGGCATGGACAGATGAGAGAAAAGAATTGAGATCATCACACACACACACACACACACACACACACACACACACACACACACACACACACACACGCACCCACTTTTTCATGCTACTTTGGCTATATACTATACCTAATAGACTTAGATCTGGTAAAATGGACAACAATGGATATTTAAGTGTATAAAACAAATGAAAAATATTTGAACGTGGTCTAATGCAATGGTAAATTATCCTTATGCTTTAAATAGTATTGGGCTTCAGAGATGTAGAACTGGAGGGATATATTTCTGAGACATCAAAAGCAACATTCACCAAGTCTCCTATTGAGACTCACATGACAATGTCTTAAAATCAAATCATGAGAACTGAAACCCTAGGAAATGTATTCAGTGAAGGGGACACAAAGTCCTCCGACTGATAACTTCAGGATGAAGGATTTTAAAAACCTTGTCTTCTAGCTAAATACAAAGAATGTTTGTTGAGTCAAATTGGGTCAGCCAAACGTTTTCTGTAGCCACCCTTGATGTGAATCAAAAACATCGTTAGGCCACAAAACCTAATTTAACCCTCATAGCTTCTGTCAAGGGGAGCATTGGGTGTGAGTGAGGGCAGAGACAGGTAGAGATTACTTTCCAAACTGTTATTTAGGTTAAAAGAATGCTGGACAAGAAGGAAGTCCAGCACCAAGTTCTGGAATTCAATGTAGTTTCAGATTCTTTTGTGAAAACCAATGACACTTTCGTAGCAAAATCACTGCTCACTTGCCAGTTACATCTAGATTTGTCTCATTTGAAATCATGGCCTTGTAATGGGTTTATGCTTTTACTAAGCTTACTGTGAACTGGGTGGGACTACACAACATGCTTGTAGTACATAAAAAAAAGAATCAGACAAATTTTTTTCTAAAATGACAAAGTGCATCTTTCATTGGAAACTACATTTCTAAGTTTTCTGAACATATGTCAGACATTTGGATTATTTAGTTATATTGCCAAATATAAAGGAAGACGCTGAGTTCTCTCTTCGGTTTATATAAAATGATTCTGCATGTAAGCTGTCTGATTTGCCTTTAGAAAACAAAAACATCTTCATGTACAGTTATACTAAAGTATGTTCAATAAATAAAAAATACTATTAAAAAGACAATAGTAAAAAAGGCACACAAAGTCTTTAGACAAATGGTACAGAAAAGTAAATAGTTTCTTTCTTTACAAATACTTGTTCATCAGTAGTTCGTTCACTACCCCAACTTATCCCAATAGCTTTAGAAAAAAAGTCACTTGGTACAAAAAACCCCTCCGATCCTCTCAGTAGTGTCAACTCCTCGACCGCTGGCCCGCAAGATGAGTCCAAAGGTCTGCAGATGGCCCCTTTCCTTCAGGAATTACCTGTCCATCACTCATCTCCAAAATGTCTGCAGCAGTTATTTCCTGAGAGCTCCAACCACGCTGGCTCCAAGCACACGTGCCAAGGAGGACCAGGCCTCCTCTTACTGCGAGGGCTAAAAAAAGCTCCCTCTCTGGGCTCTGGTAAAAAGCATCGAATGCAAGATTGCAAGGAGAAAAACGAAGGTTACTACCCACTAATGCGGGGCGCACGATGTCCTATGTGTCCACAGGGGAAGCGTCATGAGTGACGATCTGGATGTGCGTTGTGGCTGGCTCCATCTCTTCCGCCTGATCTTCCACTTCTGCTTCGTCCTCCTCTTCCTCATCTCCTTGACTCTGTTCATCTTTTTCTGTGCCTTCCGAGTCCTCTTCCTCCAGAGTGAGTTCGAACTGGAATTTGTCAGCCCCTGGCCCCCCGAGGTGGCCTTCCTTGTCAGGCTGGTAGAAGGGTGGTGAGGGGCTCTGTGGGATCATGCTCTGGTACCAGTTCCGATTGTCCTCCAAAGTGTCCAGGATGTCCTGAGCATCCGGGTGCACCAAGTCGGCCCAGGTTTCCCATAACGGATGGACGATGTAGTCAATAAAACCAACCTGGATGCAGAATAGATTTCATTAGTTACGACATCCTACACGCATTCATAGTATAATCTGGCTTTTTTGCTATCACGTATTTAAATAGCTCTCTGCCAATCAGAAATTTTATGTATTAGCAGTGCGGTGCAAATCCGATTTTTTTATGAAAGACACTGACCTGTGATTTCTCTACTGAGGCCGTATGTTTGTCACACATGGGACTGATCTCCATCCCACGCTCTCTCTCGCGGTCACCTTGGTGGAAGAACTCCTCCATGATGCGGTCTGTCCACTGTCTGTACAGCTCCAGAGACTTGGTGGGGTTGCTCAGATCAGCACAGTGCACCATATTCCGAAGAACCTACAATGAAAGGAATCCTCCGATTTGATCACTGAATACAATACACAGCTTTGTGGGCAGTTTTCTACATAAATACTGGCCATACAGGACACTGAACTTAACGTTGAAGGAAGTCAGTGGTAATCTTTCTTGCACGTATCAGTTATCTTAACTGGTGAGAGAGCACAATGGAGATTGGGAAGCAATAGGAGACTATAAGGCATCCATAAAAATGGAATGGGGAGAAACTGGTTTGGCTTTTTTGATGATCCAATATTGTACCTGCCTTGCCTTCAACTTTAACCAATTCATTCTCTCATTCAATTACGAGGGTCTTGCGCTGGAGAAAATGTCTCTTTTGCCAAGAAGAAAAAATACACATCTTTAATGTCCCTACCTGTATCCTGTCTGTGTAGTTATCCAGGAGCAACACTCCCGAGCTGGTAACCTTCTTCGTCTCCACCATAGTCTTTAGATCAGCCAGTAAGCTCATGTGCTTAGACATATCTGTGGCAAGTACCTGGGGACAGGAAGGAAAATCAAACCTGGTCACCTTCACATGAACATCAGGAAATGATGTAAATAAAGCCAGGGAGTATGCTAAAAGCAGCCAGAGTGTGAGGTGGAGGGGGCCTTACCATGTCAATGACCATCTTCCTGAGTGATTGCCTCTGTTTCTTAGTGAGGTTCTGGAAGATGTCACAGTTTTCCTCCTGGAGGAGCTTGAATCCCACAGCGAGGTGGTGGTTCTCCAGTACTGACTCATCATTGTACATGAGGGCCAGCTCAGAGTCTGAGTAAGACAAAGAGGAAGGGCCGAAAAAAGTTTAGTCATCGGAGCACGAATCCGACTACAGCTCCAGCTCCAGAGATTCTAACCCCAATCGGGCACAGAAGCGGTTTGTGTCTACTTACTTGTGTTGATGAGGAACTGATTGGAAACGCCTGGGTGGTCTACGTCGTGAATGGCTGCTGCGAAAATGGCAGCCAGGATCTCCAGATCAGTGAAGACGGCCTGATGTGGGGAAACGAGACAACTTCATGACTCAAGTCAAGCCCGATGCAGCACAGATTCCCAGAGGATTTCTGTGAAACACTACAGCATAACTTAAAGAGGGATCAAACTCCAGTTGGACAATCATCTGCACAAAGATGTGCTCTTGGATTCGAGGTTTATAGCATGATGGCCATGATATGAGCCTGATTAGCTTTTTGGTCCATACTGAAAAGAAAGGAATAGGCCCTTACATCCAGTGCAGGTGTTGACAGAAGGATGTGTGTGGACTGAGCCACGTCTGCAGCATGCAGGCTGTTGTGGTAGGCCACATCCGAGTGGTAGTGATCCTCCAGAGTCATCATATACGTCACGAATGTGTCGGCCGGGATCTTAAACGTCTTCAGCAGGTCTCGTTCCTGTTGGGGACAGATTGAAAATGTCACCGTTAGAGGAGTTCAAGGGCGACGTGGCACGCGTAAGCGGATGCCTGCGTTTGACGGAGATGCATTTGGAAGGAGAGGACCGACCTGGAAGATGGCGTACATGATGCACGTCAGAGGGCGGTTGTTGGAATATTCGGACACGGTAAATATGTTCAGGCCCCACTTATTCAGGTCTTCCAGTTCCTGCAGACAGAAAGTACCAGAGAGTGTGGTAAGTCTCCTGAAACTCAGGCTTCCTTATCCAAGCCTTGGTGGAGGGGTGTATGACAGCTCTTCTCCTGGCTCTACCTTCGACAGCAAATCCTCCTTGTCGGTTTTGATGCCGAAGCGGGTGATGCCGCTGTTCAGGCTGGGCCCGTGAGACACCTTCTTCACGCCGCTGATCTGAGTCATCAGCTGTTGCCTCTTCTTCTTTTCCCGAGCCTTCGGTGTGGGTGGTGGGATCTCCACCTCATTCTGTTTGTCTGCACAAAGAAACGGTCCGAACAAACATATTAGACCTTTTTTTTGTGGATGAAATTCGGTTTCAATAGTGCAATGCAATGCAGGTTTTGTTATTCTTCTTCTGCAGTAGCACTTGTGTCGCTTCCAGTTCTTTGGCTAATAAGGGAAGTGTAAGAGAGAGAACTGTGACCGGATGGCATTCCAGAGCTCAGTCACATCTTTGTGATCTCCAAAAAGAGCAGACACATGAACAGAGAGGCTTTGTTGGAGAATCGTTGCCTGTGTAATGCCTCTGGCTGAGTGACGTCAGCAACTGCCTCTGGCCTGAAGGAACCCAGGTGCATAGAAACAACTGAATAGCTGACACCTGCTCTTTGAATGAGTGTGAGTGTGAGTGTGTGTGTGTGTGTGTGTGTGTGTGTGTGTGTGTGTGTGTGTGTGTGTGTCAGAGAAAGACATATTCAGTCTCAGAACAGAGCCTAAACCCTGTTTTGGGCCTTATTTACGGAGACAGAAATCCCAAAGGGAAAAACCTCATTCACACCCTGTCACTGCCCAGGGCTTCTAAATATATGAAGATTACATTTTCCAACACCATCTTTTGTCCCCAAGGACAGTGAACAATTTCCTTATTTCAGCCCTTCTCCAGAGGCAGAAAGCCTGGATACAGTCCCACAAGCTTCAGTTAATTAGCCCTGTGACAACTTCCAGCTTCTTCTGTCACTACTGTAACTGAAAAAGCTAATAATACGGTCTCAGAAGTGTCCTAGCTGAAATCGGCAGAGGACAAAGAGTGGCAAGTCATTAATCCATTCATGAATACATTCATTAATCCGTCATTTCTACTGCTGCTGAACTTGAGAGGCTACATGTTTTACCGTTCACTCTAAGGAATTGGGACGCTCTGACGAAGCTTACGAAAGGGTCTCTTGCCTCCTTAACTCCCATTCTCCCCCCCCCCCCCCCCCTCTGGCTCACATTATGGAGCAAAGGAAACAGAATCCAACATGGATTTACACATCTTTACCTAAACACACGATTTTGACTACACTTCCCCCGTGCTCCACCAAGTCCTTCCCGACGCTCCACCCTCCACTGAACCACCCTCCCAGCCTCGCCTGCTCTGAAACCCAGAAACCAGGGGCGTAGTCAGGGAGAAGGAGACAAAGGGAAGAAGCTATTCTCTGTCAGTCCTGCATAATCCCGTTGCTCTTTGCGACGTGGAGAGATTGGGGGAGTGGAGCTGGGAGGTGTGAAGAGAACAGTCACATGTGAGAGCGCTCGCAGATGGCTCACAGCTAACAGCCTCAGCCATCACGCTGAACCCGAGACTCTTCCTCCTAGTCGAGGGGACTAGTCTATGGCTCGTTAAGCAAAACAACAACAACAAAAAACCACCATGTGGAAATACATACAGAAAAAAGTGAGGCAGAAACATTTTGTTCTCGATTGCGAAACTGGATCATAAAATTCAAAACTTCAACCGTGTGTGAGCATGCGTGTTTGTGTGCGTGCGGTGTAATAGTGCCCTTATTTGAAGTTCAGAACCGGATGAGTCATTGGATCTATTGCTTGGCTTTTATGTGAAGGGGGTTCCACCGTCACGTTACAGCAGGATCTCCTGTCTTAATCTCTCCCTCTCCCTCCATGACTCGCTCAGCCCCCTCCCTCCTGTCTACTGCATTAGGGATCGCTCTCTCGCTCGCTCTCTCTCTCTCGCTCACTCTCTCGCTCGCTCTCTCGCTCGCTCTCTCTCTCTCTCTCTCTCTCTCTCTCGCTCTCAGATACTGAGCTGCCTGCCTGCAGAAACTCACGCCGTACTGCATACGAGGCTCCAGTAAAGCTTTCCACAAAGACCTCCTGCCGTTCCAAATCCATATTCTGACCTTTCCTTTGCTTCTGTAATGCCTTCCCTCCGCGTCCTCTGCACAGTTGCTGGGCTCTTTTGGCCCTTTGTGGAGTGCCTCTCTTTCCGATATGCCCTCTCTCCTTCCATTTGAGATCTTTTCCCACCTCCACCTTATTCTCCAACAGGCCACTGCAGCGCAACCTTGTGCCTATATGCAATCTGTGGCTCTCTGGGACATTGCATGCGCATGTGTGAGTAGGTTCGTATGTGTGTGTAGTTACCTAGGAAAGTGTTGGAAATGAACTCTGACACCTGGTTGCCAGATCTGCTCATCTCGGAAAGGTGCGTCAGCTCCCTGTTCAACATCCTCTTGAACTGGAGGAGGGAAAGAGAGATGAGAATTAGACAGATATGTGCAAGAAGGGGCCACCATCTCGTCTTTACTGGTGGCTCCATTCATATAGCTACTGATCCGGATGAAACATTTCCATCGACGGTGGTGTACTAAACTCCCAAATATAACAAATATAGCAACGTCACTTCAGAGCAAATGTACATAGCACGGCACAGGGATGCGCAGTGAAAACGTGAATAGGAATATCTCAAAACACTTTGTAAACTTTTAGGTTAACAGCAAAAAGTGATCAAATAAGCAGTGTATGAGAAGCTTTGCATCTGAGATGAATTCTGTGGACCCATAAATACGCAGTATCTGCCAGAAATAAATAAACAAATGAATAAATAAATAAATAAATAAATCTAAAAAAAAATGAGGCAGCCATATCCTGCGTCACACTGAAAATGGACATATTTTACTAACAAAAATGATATTACAATATTTATGAGTTTATCACCACATATCTGTTAGACTGAATCCAAGGCAAGAAGCAAAACCAGAACCCAAGACTGTACATTCCAGCACAGGCTGCCCAGACAGTGAGCAGCAGTATACACATCGCCCCAGTCTCCCAGACCACGGAGACCCCCTGCGCAACACACACAGAATCAGAGCGACCACATTGCTAACCTGCACTGACCACCACACCACTCTCCATACACACCTTAATGTAACCCCAGGACACAGAGAGAAGGTAGTTTGCCTCAGGCATTTTGGATTCTGATTAATATCCCAAAAAAACCCAAAAACCAAAACGAAACAAAACAAAAAAAAAATCCACTCTTATCCTTAACGGAGGAGAGAGCCAGACAGAGAGGCAGACGACGGGGATTCCTCGCAGAGAAAACCAATCCCTTCTTCCCTCCTCTCCTCTCCTGCTTGCTTGGATCAGCGGCCGGACAGAGCGGCAGCGCAGCCGTGGCTCAGCGCCAGGGCTCTCTGGCTGGTGCTCTCCATGGTGGCGGTACCGAGGCGGCGGGGGAGGGGAGGGGAGGGGGGGGTGTGCGGGTCGGTCGGCGAGGATCGCCCGTCCTGGGCTGGAAGGTCCGGGCGTGCTGCGGTGCAGCGTCTGGAGCTGCAGCCAAGGCAGAGGCTCTGTCAGCGCCGATGGATTATGGCAGAGGCGGAGCGCGGGAGAGGAGGGAGGGAGGGAGGGAGGGAGGGAGGGAGGGATGAGGAAAAAAAAACAGGGATGCTCATCTAGCTCGGAGGGGGGCTTCCTCTGCTGGATTAGTGCTGCGCTGCTGCTGCAGGACTCCCTCCCTCTCTGTGCCTCTACCTCTCTCTCTCTCTCTCTCTCTCTCTCTCTCTCTGTCTCTGTCTCTCTCCCCAACCCCCTCCTCAATGCCCCCCCCCCCCCGGTTAGCAGCACACTTGCCCCAGCACACGCGTGGTGCAACGGAGAGATGAGAGACGAGGGGAAACCCTGCTTAGCTGCACAAGGCCAGAAAGCAAAGGAATAGAGAAAAGCCAGTGGTGGGGGTGGGGGTTTAGGGTGGGGGTTTGGGGTGAGGGGTAGAGCTCTCCACCATATTCATTTTCACAGCCATTTCTCATCTGAAAAGGGGATGACACAGCACTCACTGGCCTGTGTGTGTGCCGCCTTCAGAAAACCCTGCTGGATCCTGCCATAATACCGTGGCGCCCCCCCACCGGCAGAGATTTGGGATAATGAGCGGGTTCGGTGCAGCCACTGGCTCTCTCTACAATGTATGAAACAGCCATGACAGCAGCTCCAGACGGAGGCCTGGGCTATTTTTACCCAGCAGACGCAGGAGAGGCTGGTGGGAGGAACATGGTGAAAGCAAGAGATGGGGAGAGACCGAGATAATTGCCTCTCCCTGTCGGCTTTGCGGTGACATCAGCTTCTCTCTCTCTCGCTCGCGCTCTCTCTTCTCTTCATGCCACCTATCAGAACACAGCCAATTACATCCCGACGCCATGGCAACAGTGTCACATGACTTGGGCTTCTGTAGAAGGTTCTGTTTCACACGGGGCATCTCCTTCCTTCCGACCCTCTTCAAACATGGCTGCTGAAGCATCATGAGGACCTCACTGACACACACACACTCCCAGTTCAGCTCCCCCAATCTCTTTGGCAAGAGGCAGACTGCCAGACTCGATGGGCTGCCCTTGGTAGGGTCCACTGAGAGGGAAAGACCCAGTGACTGATGAGCACACTCCTGTTGGCCATTTTGTCCGGGTACGTTTCGAGTCAACTGTTCAGAGGGCAATTACTGCATTCCTAAAACGATGCATTTCCTTTTCACAAGCCACAGTCATTACTGAAGTGTTATAATGATGTCCCAAAGCTGCTAAGATGACATAGTGGTTTGGACAGGTAACAAAAGCTGCTTCAAAGAAGCCTCAGATCTGACAGGCTACGTGTCTGGAATTCTGAGGGTGAACCATCAAAAGACATTACATTTCCAGCTGACGACTCTGTGCATGCGTGCGTGCACGCGCGCGCGTGTGTGTGTGTGTGTGTGTGTGTGTGTGTGTGTGTGTGTGTGGGTGGGGAAGAAGTGATGAGAGAACAGGAGACAGGCAAAAGAAAAACAACGGGGAAGACTGTGCTGCAGAAGGGAGACAGTCTCATCCACCATGTCTTCTACTCCGGCACGTGTCAGGAGACTCCTACTGCTCGTCTCCCAAACGCAGAGTGCTGGAAAACTCTGACATTAAGGAAGAGAACGAGGAAGAGCATCTCCGTTTAACTTTTAAACAGCGAGTACTTTCCCTGAGAGATTTATTTTGCTAAACTTAATATATCTTAATATTCCATTTATGATGCTAGAATTTCACAGATGTTTTACATTTTGAACAAAATTCCTTCAAACTGTGTTGGAATGTTGTATGTTTACTACTCTTCTCTCCCACTAGTGGGCAGTATAAACTTAAGGAGGACATAATTACTCGATAACTGAGGACCATCATGAAATGAAATTTGTTTCTTTTTGCAAAAAATGTGTCCTGTGTATAAATGCCATATGAATCCGAAGAATATTATAGAAGTCAAACACCCATATAAAAATCAGAAAAGAACCTGAGTACAGCAGATTTGCAACGTTTCTTTTCTGACACAAGCCTCTAAACTAAACACTAAAACCAGTAATAATATTTCATCTGTTATTTTAACTGATCTAATGAGACCTGTGAAGTTAAACGCGATATAGCTCCACGTCCCTGAATGTTAATTAATATGTCAGATTTTTGCTCATGATAATGTAATTCAAGGAACCAAGGTCTGCAACAGTGGTAAAACTATTACATGTTCATCTGTATGGGCAAAGACAACATCAGCATTAGCAAATCTGTTGACGCACATGAAGGTGACAAACGGGTTCAAACGAGGGCATACACACATTATGACACAGCAGCCTTCTTGAGAAAAGTATGGAGTGTGCCAACAAAAGGTCAGAAGCTATGATCTGAATAGTGTCTCACTTCCCCTAAATGACAAGCCCTCAGTGTGTGTGTGTGTGTATGCAATTACATTAAAATTCACTTAAATGATTAAAATGAACTTAAAATAAACACAATTGAGGGACTGTAACACAGAACATAAACATGCCTTTTCTCCGCAGTGTGAAGATGAACAAAAATGCTTACACACGCTGCCTTCCTTACACACAAACCTCATATCATCCACAAGGAGAGAAAAGATATAAACTAACAGGACAAGAAAGCTAGTCACTTGTGGGAAGTCAAATTCACCAAGCATGCTGGAAAGAAAAAGTACATAAAACTCCCCTCCTCATTCCATTCATGTTTCAAACTTAGTTATAACATGCCACACATTCTGAACTGCAAGAGAAAAATGCCAAACAGAAAAAATTCCCGGTACTAGAGAGTAGCTCTACACACGTGTTCAATTCTAACAGTTTTCATCCCGGCAACTTCGGAGAGCCACGCCGCCGCTGGAGACACACTGCCTGCAGGCCTATTGCACGAGCCTTCCCAGCACTTCCGAGTGAGTGTGAGCAGGCAGATACACAGTCAAAACCTGAAGCACACACTCCGTGCCTCTCAGGAGCACAGAGAGAAAGAGAAAAGCAATAAGCACAAGGAAAGAACCACATCAATGCCACCGATCGCTCTCTTGGTCAATGTATCAAGCCTGCAGAGAAAAGTTCTAACGGAACACATGAATAACAACTCTTCAGGTCACTCGTGTAAAAAGACCAGTTCAGAATGCAAAACTAAACTCCCAGTAATGGAGGTCCGCTTCAGCAAAGGCTCACCTTTTTCCACCAGTTAACTTTTCCAAACTTTCTGTGCTCTCTTCTCTTAAAGCAGCAAGCTCCCATCTTGAGGTAGCGGGTTAAGTCCTGCCGTGTGTGTGTGTGTGTGAGTGTGCGCGCAGTACAATCCAGCGGTGTTCAGGCTTGGCATTTGACAGACACAGCAGTGTTACTGACTCCCTGAGCTGTGCACACTGACTGCCTTCCACAGTGAGTGAGTCACGGTATACAAGCACGCCCTCTGAAGCTGGCCCTGCCCCTTTCTGTCTTAATGCTGCGCACACATTAGCGGCAGTGATGCGATTGCCACAGAGTTTACAGTGTAAATAGTCTCTGCACAGGAATTAGAACAAGGTTGCAGATAAGATCTTAACTTTTCCTGCCATCAAAGCAAACATCGCACGTTTTCACCATGCGCGCACACACACACACACACACACAGACACACACACACACACACACACACACACACACACACACACACACACACAGACACACACACACACACACACACACACACACACACACACAGTGAAATACAAATCCCTAGGGCATTTGTATAGACTGCACATACATGCACGTAAATTACCCCTGGCTAATGACTGACTACCCTCCGCTACAAACACCCCATGCCTACTGATTACAGATACGCTACGTAACAGCAATTGGGCAGATGTGATTCCCAGCTTCCAGTGACATGCTCCCATCAGTGGTGCTGTTCCAGTCCACTGCCATCGACCCAATCACTAATCCCACAAAACCTCCTTTCAAAACTATTGTCAGAGGGATAGGGCAATTTCAGAAGACTTTAAGACGAAAACTATTTGCGGACATCTGTTTGCAGACAGAGTGCTTGGCCAACGCTGGCAAGGCTTGTTCAGTTTACTTGCCGGCGGAGCTCTCTGCAGTCACTGGGTGGAAAGCTCTCGGTTGGAACTGAACGCATGCTGTAGAGCAGCTTTCCAGTACCAGCCACCAGCCCGATGGACGTTTTTCTCTTGCGGGTTCAGAATGTGCGAATGAAATAAAGGCACTAAAGGGATTTTTATCTGCTTTTTCATTGTTTTCTAACTGAAGGACGTCCTCGCTGAGTTTCAAGACTAGTACATTTGATTTCCATAAGTGACGAGTTTTAGCTTTCCTGTTTGCATCTTTCTTTACTCTCCTGGCAGAAGATATGAGGTTTGGCGGTAAGGAAAACAACGTGTGTATGTACCTCCCCCAGAGAATTAAAAAAAAAAACGATGTTCTGCATTTCTCCCTCACTCAAGTTCAGTTTAAGTGAATTTTTATTTAATCGCATTGTGACACTGATTCTCTACTGATTCTAACAGGTGACTGATATCAGTCCCCAAGCACACTGACCTGAGAGAAAGGCTGAGCAGATTTTGTCCTCAGTTGTTTGATTTTGCTTTAGCATTTGATATCGCTTTTGATCAATAAACTGAAAATTGAACAAGTTTTATCTTCCTGAGCATTTGATTGAACCAAATAACTTTGAACCATAACTTTAATTTTTAGCTCTAACAGCATGCTTTCATGTGAATGCATTTGTGTGCACATGTGTGTGTGCACGTGTGCGCATGTGCGTGTGTATACTTCCAGATATGCGGTATCTAATTCTCCCTGAATTCACCTTCAGGGGTTGTGTGTATCTAAGTACGTGTTGGTTACCCTGTGTGTGTGCGCGTGACAGTGTGTATGTAAGTGTGTTTGTGTATTCATCCCTATTGTCTTCAGTAGGGTCCCCTGCCATAGTGTATGGCAGTTTGACGTCAGCAGAAGCAGAAACAAACAGAGAGCTTGGCTTTGCCCTGCCACACGGCACTTGCTTCTATTGTAGTCTGCACCCGGCTAGAACTGAGGAAGGAGACAGGAAGCCTGACTCACAAACACACACATGCACATACACATATACACACACACACACACACACACACACACACACACACACACACAACACACTGCTAGACTGAGCAGCTGATCGGACGGACACCACTGAGATTGTAACCTATCCAAACACATGCCTATCCAACTAACTTCTCAACTGGTCTAATTCCAACCCAATATAAACAGATGAAATACCTGGGGATTCATTTTATATTTAGCATTAAATTACACATTTTACCTTTGACTACACACAGTAGTTCGAACACCATACAAAATATTCCATCACTGTTTAAAACAACAAAGCCAACTTTACATTTAGGTCACATCCTATAAGTAGACTATTATACAAACCACCCCCTGCTTCTAACAATGCATATAACTGGAAGAGACACTCAGGCTGGTAATGAAATCAAGTCCAGGACATATGAAGTAACGTAGCCTAGCTCCTGCGCGAAGCCTGGAAATCCTTCAGAGTGGCGTCAGACATGCTCTGACCTGCTCAATGAGGAAAACAGATACATTCAGCGAGCATCCCAGCAACCGTTGCCTGATCTGGGATCAGCGCTCCCTGCTGGCACCTTTCCGCTGCCCACCGCTCGGCCCGTCTGGCCGCGATTCAAAAATGAATTGATTCCAACAAATCCTCTGCATATTCCCATTTCTGCTGCGCGCCCTACAAGTCAAGACTTGCAATAGGTGTTAAGAATGCGGTGGTGTATGTCAGAACTTATGTCATTCGGACTAAGGCAATTTTTAAATGTAGCAGACGAGAGTACTCATACGACTGCAACACCGGTAGCAGGGGCCTCCCTATAGCTCCATTCACTAAGCAGCCGGTCGACTGACTCTGAGCACAAGCAAAGCAGACCTTTGTGTGCCACGAGAAAACAAGGAGACAAACCTTCCCGTATTTGCTCAGCGGTCTGAGGAGTGACCCGAACCGTCTTGCAGAGTACAGAGCCAATGGACATCTCTCAAGGGCTGATCTAAGTTCGCTGTCAGGAGGTTCTGCTCACCTTGTTGGAGGCCATATCGCTGACGGAACGGTATGTCTGGATGGTCTCCAGCTGGTCCAGGCACCAGTCCAGCTCCTCCATGGTCTCCATGGCCAGTTTCTGGTAGGAGTCGTCTGGGTAGAGGCACAGAGAGAGAGGCGCGCAGTCAAACGCTTGCATGGTCACTCCAGAACTGCCTGCTAGACGATCCTTCATCCTGGGGTTGCACAAACACACCTAGTGGCTTGTGCTTCCACACACACAAGCACACACACCAACACACACGCAGACTCCTGCTGGCTCTGTGAGTGAGTTCTGCAGCGTGCGAGCTAGAAGAGGGTTTTTTTTTTTTTGCTCTTTCTGTCGTTCATTCATTGGCTCGGTGATACTGCCTTCTAATCCTGCTCTCCTTCCTCCCTCCCTCTCTCTCTCTCTCTCTCTCTCTCTCCCTCCCTCCCTCTCTCTCTACTTCTGTCTCTCTCTCTCTCTACTTCTCCCCTCTCTCTCCGCTGGTCGTGAGCTGGCTGGGCTGATTCTGCCTGTTGGATCTATGCCTTCAGTTCATAACCTACACGTGTCTCCCACTCCAATGAATTGTGACATGAGTTGAGAGCGTGGTAGGGACCTTTTTTTGCATGTTGCACACACAAAAACTATATGCAATGTACACACGGTCACATACTTCCTCAAAAGCAAAACATCTGGTCTGAAAACAAAGAGACATAAAGAGGATGGGTCCCATCCACACACATGCTAACTGGCATGTCTGATTGTCTGATGAAGTCTCACTGGCATTGGCCTGTGCTGGGCTTGAATTATGTGCAGGCCAGTGTGAAGCATCAGCACCGTTTACCAGCAGGGCGAGAAGGGCCACAGATCTGCCTCCATGGCGGTGGGAAACAGACAGGCCACTTGTGTGACCCTCGCACGCTGCCATGGGGCTCCCAGCAATGCGACAACGCGGCATTGAAACAACAGCGCAGTGCAACAACGCAGCAATGAAACAACGCAGCAAGGCAACATCGAAACAGCGGAAAAATGCAAAAATGCAGCAACGTAACAGTGCATCAAAGAAGCCTCTGATCTCTCACACTGCTTCAGTGAAGCATGAGGAGAGGTGGAGCAGAACCGATGAGCTTGACTCCACACGATGCCAGGTGTGTTAGAGCGTCATCATAAAAGATGAAGTGTGGGCTCCTGATAACAAGGATACATTATTGCAAGATCTGTGGATGAGCAGCGAACAGCCGTGAATGCAAGACAGTGCGCCATACCAAATGACATTTCCTTTAAAAATCATCTGCAGTTTCAATTATTTTGAAATATTTTACATCGACCTTACATTTTTCTCACTCTCTGTATGTCTTACAAAGCGTGCACACACACACACACACCCCAAAAAGGTGCATCAAAGAGACTAAAGTTCTCTTCTCACTGCAGTGTACTGGTAGTCAGAGAACACAAGGGGTGTCCAGCAGGCAGTGGAACAGGGAAAAAAATCTGAATCTTAACTACTTAGCATATCTCTGAAAGCACAACCACTCAGCGATGTTAAAGAGAGGGGCAGGATCCGAGAATAACAGGGAAAGAGCCACTGAAGTATTTTCTACAATAATGTTTTCTATGCATTTTTTTTTGTTGCTTTGTTTTTTGTGCTTTTTTTTGTTTTTAATCTCCATGTGGCTGAGAAAGATATGAAAGCCACCCAAGAACTCAGAAATGTCACTCTGACATTTACAGTAAAAATTACATGGAATGTTCTTTGTGTGGGTACGTGTTGTATGACTATACATTAGAGTAAACCTATCAGGGCATTTAAGGTCAAACCCATCGGAGTATAATGAATGCTGTGATCGTCTTAGTTTTGTGGCTTCAAAAAGTGTGTGTGTGTGTGTGTGTGTGTGTGTGAATGAATGAGAGACCGAGAGGGGCAGAGTGAGAGTGAGCATGTGTAACATTTTGGGCGCTTGGGTCATATCAGTTTGAAGCAGAACGGTTTAAGAATAACATTTATTACAATTTGGAGAAAGAAGGGGGCGGATGTGGTGTGTTTGTGGTAACAGCTGCGCAGTTTATGACTATGTGCAATTCAGTGGGTGCCCAAGCCAAGGAGAGGCTGTTTGAATAACCCTAACCCTAATATCATTGCATTTCTTCACATTCTTCACTCAAGAACTTAAAGAGGAAGTTCACCAATCACAGGATGTGAAGTGTAAAATAATTCTCAATGTTCAAAGTTTCATTTTTTTATATGAGGTAAGAGGTTTTGGTAATATAAACCCGTGTATTTACTAATGTTATGGCTATATTTTTCAACTGTGTAGTACATAAAAAGGTTCACACTGAGTGAGGTTTTTGCAAGAGCGAGGCAACATAGATGGCGGTCACACTAAGCCCTACAGTTGTAGAATCAATAGACAGTCAGTGTTGTTTACTATGCCAACCACACATACACGTACCTTAGGTTCCAGAATCACTAAACCCCTTACAAATCTGTACAATATATTGCCATTGCCAGGACAGAGCAAAGCCCTTTTTTCGTCTGCGCTTCTTAAACGATGTACGCGGTGGCGTCACACAATTTGTGTTTGTGGTCTTTAAGATTTCTGCTTCAGCGTGGCGGTTTCGAACAGCACGGGACCAGCTCTGCTGAAATCGTTTCCATCAGGAAGCCGAAACCACTGCCTGGCTCGGGAAGACCTAAACAAGAGCAGCATTGAATGAGCTGGAGGAGCGGGTGGAATGGGTGGAGCTGGCCACTCTCATAGCCACATGAAGGGCTAACCTGCACAGACCTCACACGTACTGTGGGCTGAGAGCTCACTGGACCACACAAACCGAGCGCGGTTTTTTTTTTGGTTTTTTTTTCCACACATTTTTTTTTTTACGCATATTCTTTGGTATTTTCAAAACACCAAAGGATATGTGCAAAGACAACACACAGTGAAAGGCTTTTTTAAAAAAACAAATAAACTTTCTTTTAAGTTTTTAAGACAATTTGGGAAGGCAGTCATGTTATTCAGTACTACTATTCAGTACTTTTAGTAATGCTCCATAGAGATAGAATGCACTCCTACAGTTAAACACTGGGTACTTGTGTGTGTGTGTGTGTGTGTGTCTCGGAGAGAGAAAACGAGTAACTTTGCCAAACCCAGTGGCCTGAAGTCTGTCTGACTGTCTCCCCCTCACCCCTTTGCTCTCAGCATCCATTCCCTCACAGAGCACCTCCTGTCTCTCTCAGCAGCGGCATTCCGGAAAATATTCCACAAAATTTACGAGGCTGCGCTCCAAATCGAACCCTGAAGCTGGGCGAGAGCTGCCGAGGGCATGTTACTGGTTACGGAGCAGCATGCTAGACGGGCACGGAACGGTCGTGATGTGAAGCATTCCACCCTCAAGCTCAGTGCTCTCTTCCCCAGTACTAATCACTGCAAAAAAGTGCTGCAAAAAGAATCTTGGAGTATGCAGCTAACATTTGGAGGTCTCACTATTGGATGAGTTGGTCCTCCCAAAAAGGCTCCAGGAAATGGGCACAGATGCATTATAGCAGCCAGCAGAGAAGTGGTAGCTCAGCGGTTGAGGTACTTGACTTGTAATTGGAAGGTTGCTGGTTCAAGCCCCACTTCCTGCCAAGTTGCCACTGTTGGGCCTCTGAGCAAGACCCTTAACACTTATTGAGTGTGAACACAGAATGGCTAGATAACACACACTGTGTTTTAAGAGTGTAGGTTCAGCTACATTCTCCCTCTCACACAGACAGAATCAATCCAATTATCTGGCTTGTCCAGTATTAACAGACTTCAATAGTGCCACTGTCAAAAAAAAACCCCTCTCTGACCACTCTAATTCCATTAATAGAGGTTACAAAGCCCAGTTAACTTTTCCTAGCTATTAACTCGGTCATTTTGGCGCGTGCTGGCAGGGTTCCTGCAGAATCTGGGCGGGAGACGTGGTAGAGGGGACTGGGAGCAGGAGGAGCTTTTGCTACGCTTTTGATGCCTCGCTGTACTGAAGATGTCGCAAGGGTTTGGCCTGGACGTTTCAACAGGCACCATCGGGGTGTTGTTTCGCCTTTTGGAATTTGGAAAGTGCCTAATAACATCTATTCCCTCAAGTAACTCACGCGTCATACAAAAAGAAAAAAAAAACCAAACCCCCAAAACAACTAAATATAAATATCCAGAGGGGAAGGCCAAGGAAAGAGCGAGAGAAAGAGGTGTCAGATGGAGACATTAAATTACTGGTCCGAAGCTAAAATCACATGCTTATGACCTACGCCACACGCCATAACAAAACAAAGCCATCAGACACGTTACGCTCTTCCTCTACTCTCATTTTTCTTTCCCTTCGATCATCAGGGAAACAGGATGGATGGGATGTGTCTGGTGCACGAAAGAGCGACATAGAGGGAGAAAGAGAGAGGGAGTGAGGCGACTGGAAAAATTTACGAGGAGCGCTCTGAATGGCTTGGAATCCGTCAGCACGTCTGGAGTGTATCAGGTCACCCTGCGCTGTAGTCCCATGAGTCTGTGGGTTTCAGGGACGGGGGGGGGATCTTCCATGCAACCCAATCATCAGGCAGTGAGTAAGCTACATTTCCTCCAAAACAGGCCAGTTATGATTTAATTGAGTCACCCTTTTTAGGTAAATATCTCCAGCAGCCAGGCCTGGTGAGCCAGTAGGAGTCTGTGGGTCGCTGGTTTGCACTGCATTAGGTACTCTAACACACCAAATTAGTAGAGAAGGGCAGAGTGTAACATCTCTGTCCGCATGAACGTGAAAGTTAAGACAAGTTCAAGTTCAGCAGTGTGGTAGAGCCGTCGCCCCTCCACTGTGCCCATCCCAGCAGCAGGCCACTCTTTGTCCTTATAATGCCAGTATTTACTGGCTGAGGAAAATCTCATTCATTTCTCTAAATCAGCAGCAAGCAGGAACCTAAATGAGCTCTCCTCACAGTCAAACCTGCAGGCAAAATAAAGTAAAAATGAATAGCTTGACTCATGACAAAATCCAGAAAAAAACAGGTAGATACTGGCTGAAAGTAGAGGGGATCTGCATTGACTGGCCAGCCTGAAGTGCCTCACACTTCACTGGCTGGAAACATTGCCGTGTGCTTCTGCCATATGCATCCACGGATTCATTTTACAACATGACCATGTGGCAAGACTCCTGACGTAAGGTGTTGTGATAGCATACAACTTGAACGTAAAGTGTCGAAAAGCCAACGGCTCAAATCTTTTTTTTTTTTAGTCAAACAGTCACTAGCTATCTGCCTTGGAAGTAAAGCCTGTCGGTAACATTGGCATTTATTGTTTTTTGCATGTTTCCTCCTTCCTTCAGCCCCAAACAGGAACAGAAACCATCACTCTCTCTCTGACAGGGCCATGACTGAGCTTAGTGACGAAAACATTCCAACAGCCAGATTTTTTTTTTTTTTTGGCTGTTTACACAAAGGGAATAGATCCAGCTCAAGTATAAAAACAAATGGGCTATACCTATACCAATAACCTCCCTCCCTCCCATTCTGTCTCTCATTCTGTCTCTCGCCCTCTCGCTCGCTCTCTTTCTGGTTAAGCTTGTGTGAAAACTTGCAGGCGTTCTGGCAAGAGAGTTCAGAGGGGAAAGGCTGTTTGCCTGCTTTATGGCTGTGCTGACGTCAATGGCATTATTCAGATAGTTAGCAGGGTGCAGGCTCTCAGTGCCAAAACCCGACACAGACGTCCCTTTTGGAGCCAGACAAACATCTGCTCACCTCATACAGACACTCATTCAGACTTGAATATCTCTATCTCACTGAATATCTTTATCTCACTGAATATCTTTATCTCACTGAATATCTTTATCTCACTGTGTTAGATCATCTGGTTCTGCTTGTGACAAGGGGGTGTTCCATACAGGGTGGTGCGTAACACATGCAGCAGATCGTTAGTACGTATTTTGGGCCACCGGGAGGAATAAAGGAATGAGCTATGAAGGAGTGGCATTCTATGGCAGCCTAATCGGAATAACACTGTGGCTTCTTGTTCATTGTTTTGATTTAGATCAGAAGCAGAAAAACAGCTCAAGGTAAGGAACATATTTCTGACGGGATGGGTTCCAGTGAGTTTCCCTTCGTTTATTTAGATATCTTAATCATGAGTGAATGGATTAACTATCACAGGCCTCGGAAAGACAGAACTTTCTAGAAGGCTTTACGTCCTATTGGTTGCCTTGTACTGAGGCATCTGCTCTTTCTGCCAGGCTCCCATTCTCATACACCCCCCCCCCCCCTGCCAGTCACTGGCTATGATGTGGACCTCCTTCTTCAGCTACCATGAGGGACTCTGCCAGGGTGCTGCTCGGTCGGGCCTCCGAAGACAAGGAGGACCCTTCCAAGCACGGAAACCCGAGCTCTCCCGTTACGTCTGTAACTATTCAGGCAAGCAGTCAGCTGATAGGAGGCGACAAATAAAAGTTTCATGAACAGGCTTTCATTCTGGGGGACAGAGGCATCATCCCTTTAGGAAATGTTAAGTTGAATGCAACATGTTGGTTTGAAAAAAGGTTAATCAGTGATTAGTGTAAACAGACCATACAGATGTGGGGCATTAAAGCGTACAACCATTATTGTGGACTGAGACTCGACTTTCTGAATATGAGAACTTTTGAATATGAGGCTTCCCAAAGTACCATATCAGTGTAGTTACAATATCACTTCATAAACTATGGACTTGGTAACGAGAGCAATTTTAAACAGTTCTTCAGCGATGTGAAACAGTTATTCAAAGCAACTTTTTTATAAAGAGAAACTAAATTCATCCCATAAGGAAGCAAGCTAAATCTACTGAATAATGAATCAGACAGGGTTATAACTTTAAATGAGACCACCCCCACAACCACACACACACACACACACACACACACACACACACACACACAGTGAGTGAGTGTGTGTGTTTGTGTGTGTGTGTGAGAGAGTGTGAGAGAGTGTGTGAGAGAGAGAGAGAGAGAGAGAGCAGACGTGGATTTTATCATTTTATCTAAGGACTATTTTGGATCTCCGTGCGGTCTGGAACCTGCACGATGAATCTCAAGGCCATACACACTATAAATCATACCGCAGGGAAAGCGCGAAGTAAAAACAACATAAATCGTTACAGACTCATCCCACTTGCGTAATGGGGTTCTGAGGTGGACAGAGGGGAGAACGATAACATGTCAGGCTAACAGTGAGGCGGATATCATACGGCCCTGCAGAAATGCTACGCGCGGTGGGAACGCTGTGGAACTACTTTTCATATGTCACGTTTCCAAGTTTCCTACTTCACCTGCATGTAATTTCCACTCCAGCCCTTGCTACTTCAAGGACGGCCTTCCGTGCTCCCAGCCTACTAGGTTTGTTCGATAATGGTTTGACCATTTTCATTACTCACACAACAGCATCTTGGTGGAAATGAACTGCCGTATTCGAGTCAGCCTACACACAAGAAAACCCTTCTAGCGTACCTTATGTCGGTTTGGTATATGCAATATCCTCTAGGACCTCCTCTTTGATCACAGCAGGCCAATCTCTGAGCCCACAGTAGTTTGGACCTCCCATTGCCCGATCATCACATTCACAAAAACAGACATTCCCAAAAACGTCTCTCACTGGAGACCAGAAATGTTTGAAAATAATATTAGTGATGTCACACCATCTCCAGGGCAATGGAGTACATAAACACAGTGGGACGCTCAGATCTTCGGCCAGTTTGGCACCTAGGAGTGGACAGAGGGCTTTGGAAAGGGAGTGTGGGATTCCTCACCTCCACACGCAGAGTCACCCCACATGCTACACATCACGAAACCTGCCAGGACATGTCAACATCGCACACAAACATGCGCACATCAGTCAATGTCACCTCGTGGTTCAGGTTCCAGAAGAACGCAGTCACCGTCACGTAGGCATACCCATGCCCCCACTATTCACCACACACACACACACACACACACACACACACACACACACAAAAGCTAGAGAGACCTTGGCAAAAGATGTCCCTAAGTAATGGCAGCTTGTAAGCAACTCACAGACGTGTGCACAGACACACACACACACACATGCACATGCACACATGCATGCACAAACTCATAAGCACAAGAACACACGCATGCGCGCGCATACACACACACACACACACACACTTGACTGGGCAGGGATGTGGTGTGCTAAAATATTGCAAACCAGTCATGGTCACTGCAAAGGCTTCCTTTAAGCTGACGTTTTCCCGCCCAGTGGGAAGAAAGACCCTGTCTGTTTCAGTGGGCTGTTGCTACCACTGTTGTTACAGCAACCATGTCTGAGGTGGATGATGAATGGAAAGGATTTGGCCTTTGGTACCCTGCTGTTTTCAGACAGAGCCTTCAGTTAGCAAGCCTCTGTGCTTTAGAAAGGGACCCAAAAAGAGAGAGAGAGAGAGAGAGAGAGAGAGAGAGAGAGACAGAGAGAGAGAGAGAGGGTGAGTGAGAAAGAGAGAGAAAGAGAGGGGGAGTGAGAAAGAGAGAGAGAGAGATGCAAACTACAAAACTCACACTGAGAGAGGATGCTAACAGAATGCTAACACGAAAATTCCCTTTTCGCCATTGCTTCATCAACGATTTGATTCTTTGTAAGACGCATATGCTAAATGAGGCAGCTAACCCAAATCAGCCTGCCTAGCCAGGCATGCCGGTATGCGGGGGGGGGGGGGGGGGGGGGGGGGGGCGTCAGACAGTCAGACAGGTGTAGACAGGTGTAGATATGTCCCTGTGGTCATCTAACCAATACCGGAAACGCATACAGACAAAGTTATGACACCAGGCATGAACACATTGCCCATGTAGGAACGAGTTAAGGTGCACATAGGTGCCACATAGCCACACCCTGTCACATCTGTGTCTGCAATTCACAGGAATGGACGCCGGCTGCCCTTTTCTTAAGCGTACTGAACCGACATCGAATCACTCTCACGTGCACCTCATTTCACCTCGTTAGCTCCCCTCTAATGAGACGTCCATACACATCATCTCTGTGAAGTTTTGTTAGTAATTCCCGCTCGGTGTACCTAGCCATATCACTGTCTCTGACCGTTTTGTTGTGTGTTGGATTCATATGAAAGGTTCGTTCGTCTTGGCCCTAGATGGATATCCTGTGGCTTTATTGTATCCTGCTGCTGAAAAGTGTGGCAGGACACAACCCAGCCGAGCCATACAGGTGTATGGAAGTGTGTGCGCACACATGTAACAAACAGGAAGTGCTTACCCTATTTCCTGGATACAAACATAAAGAAATTCACAGTGAGCTTTCCTGCTGTGGTGGGAGACCCGGTCGAATGCCAGTACAAACATGGGTCATTGTTTTGAACTCTTCAGTCTTCATGTTGTCATGTTACTGAGATCTCCGTGAACTGAATGAACTTCCCTTCTCCTCTAGAAGCACCTGCGCAGTTAACCTGCACCTGCGCAGTTAACCTGCACCTGCGCAGTTAATGCTTATGGACGACTACAGTTTTTACTCGAACTCGGAACATTAAACCCAACGATGTTAGCTGAGTGGACAAAATGTATTGCCATTAGTCTATGAATTTAATTTCGCCCATTAGTTTTGTTGCTGTGGAAACAACTGAACACGTCCTTTTTGTGTCCTTGCTAAAGGGGGGAATTACCCAAATCGCCATGACCGGTTCAGCTTTCACTCATGACGGACTAAGGCAGGACCCTCCTGGTCTTGACGCTGACGCTGACACTGACGCAGGTTCTCTCTCCCAGGGGTGGACCACCATAAAGCACACCATTGTACTGCTCCATGCCAGCAGCCTTCGAAAAGCCCTGGCCAGATTACACAGGCTGGAGGGATGGAGCGCTGGACACGGGCTCGCACAGCTCTTAGCATTCTGCAGCTCCTGCCAAAGAAACGACAGGAAGCTGCATTGGCGAACCCAAAGTGCGCTGCCTTCAGAACAGATTCCATCTCCTCCACCAAGCCCGATCTGCAGTGCTAAGCCTAAACCAACAAGCCTGACCCACAGCCAGGGCTAAAGGAGAGGCATGTCGGCTCTAACTGATCCCGGATCAGGGCCAGGGGCCCAGGCCCTGTACTCACATAAGCCCTGTGTTCCTAAGCTCTGGTCCAGAGTCACGCTGTTGGGGGACGAGCACAGGATAGACCTGGCAACGCATTCTCTCTGCCTTGTTACGGAGGTTACGAGCCACGCGGTCAGTGGAGGACGCAGCCTGGACACGGGTGGCCTTCGATTTTCGCCTGGTGTCAAGTGACACAGGAAAGTCCCTTAACGCTCTCCGCTCACACAGGTGCAAAGAAACGAACACGCACAATGAAGCTTTTTTCTGACTTTTTCAATCAGTTATTCTCTTCACCATAACTGCATTTGTGTCACTTCAGTGCAGAATTAAATCTAATCTTTTTAACAAAAGAAGAATTCCAAAAAACATATTGTTAAAAATAAACAACAGATATAAAAGATTTCCCTGTAAGGAAAAGGAAATGGGACTTTACTGGATGCAAGACTGATTGCTCAGCATGGTTTACAGACACACACACACACACACACACACGTGATTTGCCACTTTTCATCTACACACTCACATTCAACTGGAAGTGTCACTGTATCTGTCACACAACCCATAAATAGGAGCTGAGCAATGGCCAGACACCATTACCACAGAAACCTAAAATGTTTGCCCTTTAGTTACCGGTCTTGAGCATGATATCATTCCAGATTAAAATGCCACTGCAGTGATATGGCACTTGTGCCAAGGAGACCCTGACCTGTTCCAGGCATTGCACTAGGGTTGGACTGGCTCCTGTGAAATACCCGAGTTCCCGAAAACCTAAGCAAATAAAGGTTAGTTCTCAAACACTCTACTGGTGTCAGATCATGATGGATCATGGAAGAATTATTGGGATAATGCATGTTGCAATAGCTATTTGCCAATGCATTAGAACTGTACTAGGATACATATAGGATAGATATTTTCAAAACATTAAAATCATTCTAAGCAGATCAAGTCATTGCCAAACACTAGACAGGAAATCCAGACTTGGCCAGTCAAATGACGAGTATTAGAATATGTCTATGGACAGTGCAGTGTCTTGAGATACCGTGCAGTTCAGCGTATGGCTCTGTGTAATGACCCTGTCAGCATTTAGCAGGCAGATTACATGTACAAAGAATGCTAACTACAAGCTACTCACTCTGCGCTGAAGCCTCATACTCTCATTCTTAGTGATGAATTCCACAAAAAAAAATGTTCCCCTCCCCACAATTTTAGCCTTAAAATCAGAGAACACTTTCTTCTACTTTGTGATCTAAACGCTCCTCGGTTACAATTAAGATTTAGGAACTCTCATGTTACATTCATACCACTGCAACAAATCTAGTAGCTCCAGTAGAATGAAAAAAAAAAAAAGCGAAAGATTCTACCGGATTAAATAAAAGGATTCAATTGAACGGCTAGTTGAATAATGTTTCCACCTGGTACACTTTTTAATCAATGAGAGCCAGTCCCTGACCCTCTGTGTGTGTGTGTGTGTGTGTGTGTGTGTGTGTGTGTGTGTGTGTGTGTGTGTGTGTGTGTGTGTATGTGTTTGTGCGTGTGTGTGTGTGTGTGTGTGTATGTGTGTGTGTGTGTGTGTGTGTGTGTGTGTGTGTGTGTGTGTGTGTGTGTGTAGGTGGGAGCGTGAGCCCAAACATGCTTACATGCACTTTGGTAAGAACACAGCCATGTAGAGCATCAAGGTAGACAGTGTCTAAGTGAACACACACACACACACACACACACAGGAAGCATGCACCTTAGCACAGTCACAGTGCAAATCTTTATTTCCTCCACTCTGTATACCCCCTCAGGTTCTCTTTTGGTCTTAATGTGTAATATCATTACCATTATAACGTAATTAAAATGTTGTAAAATTGATTTTTGTTTGGCTTATTATACATTTTTAAATATTTTTGTTGGATTCATACATTTCTTTATATAACTCCAAAGACAATGTTTTAGCAGCTCACAAGAAATTTCTAAGATGGTAGATGCTATTCAGGGGCTCTTTTAAAGCATGCCATTTGGCTGAGAGAAGGTTCATTTGCTGAAAGTTTTCAAGCTACAGAATGGTTATGTATAGCAAGATACATAAGAGATGGCTTTGAATGAAACAGGTGCCCATTGTGTGTGTGTGTGTGTGTGTGTGTGTGTGTGTGTGTGTGTGTGTGTGTGTCTGTGTGTGTGTGTGTGTGTGTGTGTGTGTGTCTGTGTTGACACAGCAGGATATACATCTAAACACATTGTTTTGTAGCATGACTAAACCTGAATAGCAAATAAACATGCAGAAGTTAGATTTCTGTAAGAGAAGAGTTAAATTTAATGGAAAGTTCCAGTGAATGGTGACTTAGAGGCTTAATTGCTTAATTCCAGATTTACCGATGCAGTGGTGGACTGACCTGTTTGGGCTTCTTTTTATCTCACAAGGAAATGCACAGCACTGAGGTATTTTTCTCATGGGAGCCGGCCCCAAACGCTGTTCCGATCTTACAGCAATCTTTCCACAAGCCTTTGCCATTCCTCGCCAGAGCGGACTACCGTTAGAAAGTGGCTGTAAACATGCTACATGTTAAAGATGCCCCCAGCAAGACAGCAGTGAAGAGTGTGATCACTCTTGATAGGGTCTTACACGTGATTCACAAAGGTGCCAATGTCACGCCCCAATAAAACACGCGTTTGATGTCTCAGACATAGGCCACCTCACAGAAGCAGATTTCATTTTGCTAATTCAGTTATGTTAAGTATTTCTTTTGATTCAAGTTTAAAGTGCTCATTGCAAACAGCATTTAAGAGCTAATACCTCTTTGCGAGTGGACTGATCCTGGAGTAATTAATCAGTATTTTAATGTCTGATATTCAAAGGCTAATGGAATCAAATCTTTATCCCAGTAAGGATGTCATCTAAAGGCAACTCTTGTGAGAGGTATCCAGGACTCTACCAAACTACCAAAAAGTTTTTAAAAATCTTCAGAATCATTAGTTTTGATTCATTTAGTAACTTTTCAAGCAATTAAATACAAACATCCTTGCTAAAAGGACTATAATTGCACGCTGAATGAGCATGTGTAAATACAGGTGCAGGTTTGGGTAGTTTCTAGCATGCAAATTTGCTGGAAGCCAGTCCAGCAGAGCCACAACTAGGCCGCACGCGGCAGCATCAGGGAAATCACTCGAATAACTTGTCTGACCTCTCACAACAGGCTCAATATTTTACATATACACACACCACTATCACAGCACATGCACACGGGCATACACTCCCATACACACACTCCCATACACCCTCACATAACTACACATTTGCTTTTATACAAACTTTTGAACATTAATTGTACATATATATGTGAATTCAGAAGAATCCACACTCACTCAACCCTGAATGAGCTTGTCTTAAAATGATCTGATCTTTTCCACCTTGCACCTAAACGTCTCCTAACTCTGCATCTTACCTGAGGCAGCCGTACTCAGACACAGGCACGACATACAGAGCATGTGGATTCACCTGCTTTGTCTACTGCAGTCGTCAGATGGCTTATGGACATATCCTACAAGGTGGGAGTCCGTGCTGCAGGGCTGTTCCTATTCAGGAAAAAGGCCTGAATAATTCCTCCGTCCATCAGCTAAATGCTTCACAAATAAGATGAACCTAAATGCTAAAACTACGATCTACAACTTTTTGCCCCTGTGTGTGCATATATGTGTCTGTATCGCTGGTATGTGTATGTGCACACATATCCGTTAGATTAATGAAGGCAGCCAATCTTTCCCTTTTCAATATTCCAAAACTGGAATTTCTTTTCCCATTCATTTGCAGGTAGGCTCATCCCACCACGTATGGGAGAAGCGCACACACACACACACACACACACACACACACTCACATTCACTGAAAAACACCTCAGGGATTCCGGTGGATTGCAACAAGCGAAAAACAGGAAAAATCTGCACTCTCCTTCCTGCCCTCTGACCCTGTTTGTGTGACACACAGGAAGCAGTTTAGGAGCAGACAGGAGGTGAGGAGCTCTCTTGCTCATTGTCTCTGTGGCTGCCATTACATCACTAGCCTGCAGCAGACAAGGGGGGGGGTATTGGGGGGGGGCTCTTGTCATCAATCCAGAGCACGTGACCGCATCTGAGGTGGACAGAGAGGATGTTTTGGGGGAGCCTATAACCGACGTTCTTTAGAAAATGGATGAAAGGGCCGAGAGAAGTAAAAGAGGCATTGGGACATTGGCAGCTTCCCTTCTTACTCAGCTCGGCTAAATATCTACGGCGCAATAGTGCAATAGATTTAAGAATGTGCATTACACCCTGAAAGTACATGAAGTACCACTGGACAAGCTCCCAGATATCTGAGGTAGCTGGGTTCGCCACTCTCTGTGTGAAAACTGTGTAAAATATACCGTTTAATCTCTCTTTTCACTTAGAAATTAATTAATTTAGGCATGTAGTTAGAATTTGGGGTGTAAAAATAAACTATTAACCCTTCAAAAAGCCATGGACACCCATCATTCTTATTTTACCATAAAAGGGTCTTAGGCAGAGAAAGGCTGAGCTTCCCGTAGGCCGTACCAACTAACTGATGTGTATTTTTTTGTTGTTGTTGTTTAATAATACTCCAAGTAAACTGAACCTGGATCAAGTTGCAGTATTGAGGACGACATTGCTACAGTTACATTTTCACCCATATGTATGCTGATAGAAATAAAACAAATGAAATAAACACACTAGAAAATGAACAAACAAATATATACACATTCGTGAAGAGCTGGTTGAATGAGTCATCAGGATGACGGAGACATGCATGCCTTGCTCATATTCAGAGCTGCACACTGGTGGATTGATCAGGCTTCACTGTGGAGATACCCACAGGAAGTGAATGTCTCTGCACCCAAGCTCAGAGGAAGTCAACAGAAACCACAAGTAAGTAGTTTGACGTCAATTAAAACCCGCTGCACCTGGCAGGAACACCTACTGACAATATCTCTCTCTCTCCTCTGCCTTTTGTCTTTTTGTCTCAAAGTTTTAATACATGTTTACAGGATCTTCTACTTAAAATGGCAGTATCAGGGACTAGTGTCCTAGAATATGGTGCCGCGATGAACCATTTCAAATACAGTTTATGCCCAAACCAAACATGTATAGCTTAGTTTTCAATGACATGAAATTAGGTGTAATTAGGAAATTCCCCAATATGTTTGTAATCAGTGTTCAGTGGGCCTGTGCTGACCCTCAGGCCGCTCTCCTCTAGCTTTTGGAGAATGTGAAAAAGAAACCCACTATTTCTCAAGCATCACTCCTCCCTTCTCAGCAGTACGTCAGGGATTTCTCAATGGCTACAGTTTTTTCTCCATTTCAAAGAAAAGCTCCGAGTTCTGCACAACGCCCCCACCGGCAGTGACAACCTTGCCCTCGTGCCTTTTCGCCGTCATCCTCAAGGCCAAAGAGGGCAACCCTGTGCAATTCTTCCATCCACTAACTCCCAGCCGGGGCCTGCCAGGCGGAAGGCTCAGCTCCATCTTACGGTATGACGTGGTCTGTTTGGTGGGTGTGTGTTTGGCAGGTTCTGTGTGTACGTAGCTCTGTGGTGTAAGTGTGTGGGGGGGAGCTGTGCAAGTAGTTCCTATTCCCTGCAGTAGGTATGGGACTACAGGAATGGAGCATGCACGTGTGCGCAATCATGATGACCTTTTCCTAAAGACGTCCAAAGCCCACATACAAAACTAGACTCAACAAAATCAGATATGGACAATATAGATTTGTGTGTGTGTGTGTGTGTGTGTGTGTGTAAATGTTTAAGAGAGTGTGAGTGAGTGAGTGTGTGTGTGCGCGCGTATGTGTGTGTGTGTGTGTGTGTGTGTGTGTGTGTGTGTGTGTGTGTGTGTGTGTGTGGGTAGGAGGGTGTGTGGACAAGCAATGAGTGCTTGCCATTTCCTGTGGGCTTCCATAGTCCCTATACTAGACACAACAATGCATAGCGTGGTTGTGTGTGTACTGAATATGTGTATGTAGGGGGGTGTGTGTGTGTGTGTGTGTGTTGCCAGGGCAATCATGAGAGGCCAGAGCAGAGACGTGATGATCAAAGAGAGATGTAGTGAAGAGTGTGGGCAGTCACGTACTGTAGCCCAGCGCAAGATATGAGCAGGCAGGTCCAGTCCTAAGGGACCAGGATGACAGGGCTTGGTCTTAGATGCATTACACCTGATTCAGTTCCTAAAGGTTGCTAATTACCTGGTAATCATACATACATACACACAGCCACAAACGCAAGCCCGTGTCAACAGAGACAGATTATAAGAAGTTGCGAAATCTTACCAGAGAGGCAGACTCTGGTGATGGATGGCTGAGTCGTGGCAGGCGATCTCCTAAATGGAGACAAGGGACAGGATGCAGCTTAGCGGGCTCCAGTACACCTGCTGCCTTTATCAGGGTCAACATCTGCCATGTTCAAGATGAACAGTGTGCGTGTGTGATTGTGTCTCTGTGTGTATAATGCTTTCGATGAAACTGGGCCCCTGACAGAGTGTCCGAAACAGTCCCACGAAGTTCACGGGAATTCAAGTGGAAAAGTGAGGTCCTCTGGTCAGTAAAAATGAGGGACGTCCTTTTCTACTTCCGCTCCCCTGTCTCAGCCGGAAAAATGTGTCACTGACAGAGGACATCTGGAAAGTTAAGACCGACTGTCCTTAAAAGTGGCGAGATGCGAAGTTAAAAACGGGCCAAGCGATATGTCCGACTGTCTGCACAGGTGGCAGTTTCTCTTTATTTTGTTAATACTGCCCCCTTGTGGTGCAGCTCACTAACTCGTTTTAGGATCAAATCCATAAAATCTACTGCCAGATTTAACATGAAGTTATAGTGCAGCGGTAACACATTTCCTCATTCATAAAGTTGATTACGAGTGTGGTATATTGAACTATTGCATGTTGTTCTCATTTGTGTTTGACGTTATTGATTCATAAAAAAACACTGCCCTGCCAAAGTAGCAGTAGATTTCCTAGCAAGAACAGGACAAGAATCAGATTATTACACTTGTATGTGTTACCAAACAGGGTTTGGTAACACATGCAAGTCATCATCAAAATTCTGCAAACCCATTTCGTTAATTGACAAATTCATTTAAAAGGCACATTTTTGGTTTTGTTTAGAAAGCGCATGATGGTAAATTTTGCAATTACAAGAGTAGGACTTCACAAAGAGGAAGATGACTTGCTTGAGCAGGATCTCAGAATACAACCAACGTTTGCCATAGGAAATGCAAATGTAGGTGTTACAGAGGATGTGGCTTTAAACACAAATAGTCTGAGGAGAGATTCAGTTTGGCTTTACATATTTAAACGAATACATATTTAAGTAACCGGCAGTTTTCAGCATTCCACCGGTCTAATGACTGGGGCTATACAACATATGTGGACTCTGCTACATGCCCAGTTTGATTGGCTTTCACCATGGAGACAGGTGAATTTAGCGCAGTGGTAAGTTGACACTGCTGTGCTAATTATTGCCAGTTACCATCATGTTTTATGAAGCCAGTCCTGTGACTGCTAGGTGCCCAATAGCTGTTAGGTCCGTAAAGAATAACAATATCATATATATATATATATATATATATATATAATTTGTTTTCTCAAATATATCTTTGACAGTTGAATGTCATTAAAGTCTGACAGGCGTTAGGAGGTAAAGAAAACTGACTTACTTGTTTGATGTACTCTGTACATTGGTCAAGACGATGAAATTGTTTCTCACACTTCGAAGACTAGCGAGAACCTAGATTAACAAAGTTATAGTATTTAAGTTTGTGTTTAAATCCAACGCTATGAAATTAAATATTTACAGAAGGAAATAGCATCGCATCACTGAGTGATCCCTTCAGTGATGTAAGAGTGACATAAGTAGAGTCATGTTTACCTGCGCAAACGGTGTGACGATGAGGTCATCTCCATGCCTGTAATTGAAACAGGATATGATGTTAGCCCTGCTCAAAGCAAAACCGCATTATGAAAGCACGGCAATGCCACATCTCCCAGTAGCCCCAAAGGCGGAGGAGCGACGGCGAAGCCGTTGTCAAGCCCAAAACACGCTGCCAGGGACTTGTGAATCTCGAATGACATAAGAAGTGGTTGTGGGGAACATTCCAAAACAGTCCCTGGTATTGGAAAGCAGAGTGGCTAATGAGACTTCAGAGGGTAATTTTCTCCTACGCATGCCTTAAGTGACACTGTGGGCCAACAGTGGAAACTAAGTCATGAAGGAGGCATGTTGTGGCAAGAATGGCTGTGCTTATCCAACCCAGCACAGCACCAAAACAACACTTTCTCACACTATTATCCTTTACACATGCTATTTTAAAACAATGATCCTCTGTTAAGCCCCTAATGACATGAACTGACATGTACGTGCATTACCTTCCAGCCAACAGTGCACCTGTGCTCACTGACCAGCGGTGATGAGGTGGATGTTGGAGATCAGGTACTGAGCTACAGCTTCTAAGTGGTTTCTAATAAGTAATTGTTTCTGATGAAGTGGGTGATGAGTGTGTGTGACCTGAAGAAGCACGTCATAGTGTAGGAGCAACGGAAAGGGCCTGACTCACAGCTCCGAGGCCACAGATGAGTTGCGCGACATGGACTTTGGCGAGAGGTCATAGTCGCTGTCGGAGCGGTAGAGGAAGGACTCTCGTCGCTGGCTGTGGCAGGGGAAGTTGGTATGCAGGACCAGCCCTGAGCCGGGCGACGTCTGGGGGTCCAGGGGACTGCATCCGGCCGACGGCCCATTCTCGACGTCAAAACTGCAAATGCGGGAAACATCCACATGAGAGCATAAGAGAGCAGTCCACTTTACCTGCTGTGTTGCTGCTAGTTTCTGTGCGCACACACACACACACACACACACACACACACACACACACACACACACACACACACACACACTCACTTAAATATTTAATTTGTTCGAAACTATTAAAATAACTAAACTACTCATACATTTTGTACAATTGGAACACTTTTAGAACCATGTATTTTAGATTTCTCTAAGACATATGCAGCAGCATATAATAAGACAACATATAACAATATAATAATAAGTTTTAAAAGCCATGTTTTCATAGTCTAATATAAAACGCTGCAAAAAAAAAAAAAAAAAAAAAAAGGTGAAACGAATTGTGATAGGGGGCGCCAGAGAGCAGTAAACATATTTTCTACATATATTACACATATGCGGAATACACAATTTTTTCCTGACGCAGTGCTCTTACCCTAGCTTCAAAAAAAAAAAAGCTTGGATCTTTCTTTACCTTGTGACTGTATTTCGTTACCTTGTACTAGTACTTGTATTTGTCATGACAATAAATTAAATCTTAACCTTAAACTTATAAGAACTCTTTACAGATTTCTTTCTTTGTGTTTTAGGAGTGTTGGTGTATTACAGGGGAATTGCAAGTTTATTGATAGGTTTTCTTTGCTTTTTTAAGTTATTTGTTTTATTTTTTACATTTTTAAAATTTATACTTCTCCAGGTTACATATCTATAACTAATGTCTTTAGAGGTGAAGACAGGTTAAAACAGGTGTGGTATCATACACGTCTCTTATTCAGAATGCATCATATAAATTCAAGCTCATATAAATACAAGCTCATTCAGTTTAAAGATCTTCAAAGGTTTTACTACTCCAAAAAAACTGAGTAAAATATACAGTTCAGGTTTGCTAGGTGTCTTGTACCAGAGGGATTGCTGTCTCACCTATTCTGGTTCTGCTCTGTGGAACAGGGTTACAGGGTTAACATTTTCAACTGGTTTTCAAGTATGTTCAAGAAAACTAGACTAAAGTTTCCCCAGACTACATTTGGTAGATATTTGGATGCTCTGATACAATACTGTCCTTTCTTTAAACGCAACAGCAGACCCTGATGTCTGGAATGGTTGCAGGTAAAAAGTTATATAGAAATCCCAAAGCCATGCTTTAAGAAGGGGCTGAATGAGAAGACTTCTTATTCGACAAATGTAATGTAGCAAATAAAAATCACACAAAAAATAAACTCTTTTAGGATAAGGAACCTTTTTGAATAAACTAATCAAGACATTTGCCATATTAAATTATTTATCATTTTTATTAATTCTTTTATTAATAATTTATAATAAAAAAAATGTATTTATGTGCTATCCTTTGCTGCCTCATACATGCCATTGTATGTTGTATTAACATTTAGAAAAAAAACACAAAAAGGTATTTTGATAAATGTATAGAAAGTATGCAAAAACGTATATAAGTAGTCATCTGAGGCAAGAAGGTTCTGGAAAGTCTCAGAGATTCACCAGTGCTCGGAGAGGAAGCATGACCCCTCCTTTCAAGCCCTCAGGAAGTGAAGGGGATATGACCACTTCAAACAAGACACCAGTCATGGAAACATCATCGCACTTACTCAAACAAACCCTTTTCAAGCAGCTGCCGTTCGTTCTAGGAGCGCATGTTATCACAGAGATGTGTGCAAAAAAGTAGTAAAAGAGTTCAGCATGTGAGCTGATGGGACGTTTCCTTGCTCTAATGTCTAGTTTTGCAACAACAAAAAAGTAGGGGAAAATAAAATCACATATTTATTTACAGCAATACAGCTGTATTACAATATTTGATGTAAACACACTGTTTCTTTCTTTCTGTTGTGTACACCAGCATATACATATTTTACATCCGGCCTCTTAATACTAGTTTCTTATATCTCAGCTTCTGAATCACCTCGGAGTGGATCAACATCCCACATCCTTCCTTCCTGGTATGACTGGCAGTTAAAATGTTTCTCTTTTAGCAGGAATTGTTTAATGGAAGCTGAGTGTTTAACGGGACAGTGTTATACCAACAAACACCTTCGCAGACGGCAAAGGACATGACCTGTGGAAATGGGATTTTAAATGACGGACGGAGAAGCATTCAGGCACCCCCACTGAAGCCTTGTAAACCAGTGCGTGAGAGCATCAAGCAGGTTCCTACGGCACAGACGCCCACCTGCGTCAGCAAACCTTCCCTAGCCATGCGCACGCAACTCCCCTGGAGGGCATTGAGGGAAAATGCACAAATACAGACGGCGGAAAGCATCTGCACAAAAGCTCTATCTCCAGCATAACTGACATCAAAGGATTATGAACTCAACACTGCAGCAGATACACAAGCTCCATTCAAATCACTTATTTTATGTATTGCCACAGATTGCTTACTTACATAGATTAGAGTGAATAGATTATGTTTCTGTGCAGGAACACTGCTAATGATTTATTGTTATGTAGTTACTTAAAAAATTAGAAGGCCATGAGGTGAGCTTGGTGAATGTTTAGAAAGCGCTGTACAGTGACCTGAATGTGCCCAGGTGCAGGGTGCAGGCTACCACAGCAGGCTCCAGATCCATGGGACATCCTGTCCTCTGGGTCACTCTACACCCCCTGGAGAGGTCAAGCCTGAAAAAACTATCAGGAAGACCACAGACCCCTGATTTAGCCAAAACATCAAGTTCCCATGTCAATGATTCCTCCGAGGACCCAGCCCTGGTGTAATGTTAAAGTAAACACAAGTATGTTTCAGCATGCACAGCATATGGCAAATGACAAATAATGAGAAATCCTGGCACATCTTTATAGTTATACTTATCGCTAAAAACCAGGTACAGCTGTAATCTAGCATCTTCTACCTTTGCTAGTCTCAGCAGCAACTGTTTTCAACCTTGGAAGCAAAACCAAACTACTATGTTAAATACACAAAGTTTTGTAGGTGAGTGATTTATGTATTTAGTGACTATAAAAGGGCATGGCGCTTGTATCATTTTATTTGCACTACCAGTGAATTCAAACAGTGTGACTGAACTTTTTTCAAATATTACGATACGAATATTTATATACGAGATAAACTGACCATGACCAAACCAGTTATACTGCACGGGACATGCAAAGAGTCATCTTGGGTCACGACAGCTGCACATAGAGGAGAGTAGGTGTGAAAAACGCATGTGTCGTCACTGTGATTGTGGACCAATCTCCTTTACCAAACGACATAGGACAAAACGAGATGACCAGCTGGGAAATATACGCCTGCAGGCAAACAAAGAGGGCTTTACTGAACAACTTCCTGCCATTTAGGAAAGTGTTACTGTGTGCAGCTAAAAGCAAAACAATGCCATCTTCCAATAACATGCGCAAGAGAATTACATGAACATGGTCAGTGAGTTGTTTTACAGTGGACCTGGTGGAAAAAACTAGGAAATCGGAATTGTGTCCAGGAATTTTGGAATTGACTATTCTGTTTAGTTCTATCATGCTTTGAAGTGGACAATTAAATGCCAACTAGTAATCAAAACGGTATAAGGGGACAATAAAGAAAACACCTCACACATTGGATCAAAGAGTACTGTAGCTAAGCTAAGGGTCTTCCTTGAGCATTTGCAAGCTGTGACACACGGCATCCTGTCACAAGGGATCTCAAACAGACTCCAACAGATCTAAAAATAATGAAATATTAAACAAAACGAAGCCCTGTTTATTAAACATCCAGTTATGTGAAGAACATGGGGACATTTTGAGAACTGGTCAAAAGATCTCATGACATGTGCAGGTTTGGCTCTAGTCACATGACTTTGGGGAAGAAGGCAAGTTTTGAGCATAGAGAAGCATCACTGAAACACCACAGAACTCATACTTCATTTTTTTTCCCTTGACCACCCAAAAGGCACAAATTTAGGTAAAGGCAGGATATGAGCATGGCTAGGAGTATGCATTCATATTACTTCTCATGTGATCACACCTGGCTGGTATAAGAAAGGAGCTCATGATGCATAAGAATATTAAAAGAAAAATACTGGAATATGGGATCTGGTCTTCATGTAATAGGCAGTAATAAAGACCATAAAGATGCCTTCAAAAGGTAGATTTTTTTTCCCCATAAATTCCCTTAGTTCTTTAAACCAAAAAAGGCAGAGCACTTCCACATGCTGCGTGTGGTATTTGTTAAATAAGGCTGTCATTATTTATTATGGTGATTTATGTCATATGGTGATTTAGGCCATAATTTAGGTGTTGATTTATGCAGATCAGGGATGCATGTACAGGACGTAAATGAGTAAATTTACTCCACTCAAGTCATTGCAGAATGGTAATGGATCCATGCACACCTCAAGAGCAGGTGTACCGCCAGCCAATTTCCACATGCACATGCACAGTACTGCATTCTGTAAGCAGGAGCTTAAGTAAACAGTTCCACAGTCAAAGGATGCAGAACCAGATGCTGAAAGCACAGCAAAATATTTGGAGAGGGCATTGCAACCAGACGTCTCTCTGCAGTATTTACTTATTGGGACGGCTGATTTTCTTCCCCCCATAGTGGCACTAACTGGGTTTGTTAGAAGCATAACAAACACAGGACTGTTCTCCAGAGGTCATGGAGGAAAGCCTCTAAATTGTAAGCCTGCCATTTGATCTTCTGCCTTCTGCACAAATCCACAGAGATGATCTCTCTCGGTATGCTGTTCTAAAGAAGTCCTTTGCACAGTAGTGTAGTGTAGTGTACGCCACTACATTGAACAATAGTACATGTGTCATGTAAATGAACACAGAATGTGTATATGTGTATTTTATAATAGATAAGGCACACACATATATACATACATATATATACACAAGTTTGGCAAGACAAACTGGTTTATAGCTCATGCAGAAACAAAAAAAAAGACCTTTACAAAAACCAATGCTGACATCAGCCTAACCCTAGGTATGAGAAATAGGTATGAGAAGTGAAACTACTAAACTGCATTAATTATGATGTCAATACAATAGCACCTTTATATTGCCTCAAAGGATAATTCATTCAATAGATGTACTCAGATTACAGACTGGTTTGTAAACAATCATATGGGACTTCTACTGCCAGAACTATGAACATGTCCATTAAAACACTAGACAGATTGAGGTGGTCAGGCAGGGATGGGGGGGGGGGGGGGGTAAATACAGAGGAGGTTTAACATTGAGGGCTCCTGTCTCACTTCTGAAGGCATGCATAAATTCTGAAGGCACACATAAGCCAAGAGATGTTCTCCAGAGCTGGGTAAGAAAGGGTCAAGAATAGAAGAGAGGGGAGAGAGAGAGAGAGAGAGAGAGAGAGAGAGAGAGAGAGAGAGAGAGAGAGAGAGAGAGAAGGAAGGAAAGAGAGAGGGAAAGAGAGAGGGAGAGATAGAGAGAGAGGGAGAGGGAGAGAGCGAGAGAGGGAGAGAGAGGAGGAGAGAGAGAGAGGGAGAGGGGGGAGAGAGCGAGAGGGAGAGAGAGAGAGAGAGAGAGAGAGAGAGAGAGAGAGAAAGAGAGAGCAAGAGAGAGAGGGAGAGAGAGAGAGAAAAGGAGAGAGAGAGAGAGAGAGAGAGAGAGAGAGCAAGAGAGAGAGAGAGAGAGCAAGAGAGAGAGCGAGAGAGAGAGAGAGAGAGAAAAGGAGAGAGAGAGAGAGAGAGAGAGAGAGAGAGAGAGAGAGAGAGAGAGAGAGAAAAGGAGAGAGAGAGAGAGAGAGAGAGAGAGAGAGAGAGAGAGGCAGTCAGACACGTGATGGAGAGCAAAAGAGAGCGGGCAAGAAGAAAGGTGAGAAAGTGGAAGAAGTTGGGAGTTCTGACCTGTGGATGGAGGCATGCAGCCTCTTCACCACCTCTTCACTGAAGTCAAAGTGGACCCTGCTTTTGGTACAGGGTGATCTGTGGTACATGGCCCCGGGACTCGCCTCTGCGCACTCTGACCCGCACTAGCAACATCAGCCCTGCATAACTCTGCTGGCTGTGTGTGCCCGCCGTCCCATCAAGCCCAGCCCCACAGCACACACACTTCCTCCTAACGTGGGGCTCTCTGCTACTCGGAGTGCAGGGACTACACAGAAAACCTGGAATGGAGCTCCGGACTGGGGCTGGGAGTGTGAATGACAGGATCTGGAGTTAGGAACAGTGTCATTTTGTGACGCAGTGGTGAAGTGAGCTAATACACACACAAAACACTTGCACACGCGCACACACACACACACACACACACTGTCCTCATGTGTCGCACTGCCCTGTACTGTTTGCAATAGATTTTGCTCCCTAGCACAGTGTAAGCCACAATAATGTGAGTGTCTGACATTTCACTCAGTAAAGTTTCAGTAAAGGCCAGTTAATGCCAGATTAATACACAAATGCATGGTGACGCATATATGCACGCGCACACTTGCGCACGCACATACACACGTGCGCATGCATGCACACACACACAGACCCACCCCCCATCCCCTTCCACACACACTTTCACTTGCTGAACCAGCCTGTACAGTTTGTAAGGGATTTTGCTCCCTAGTGCAGTGTAAGGCAGAGTAATGAGTGTGTGACATTTAATTCAGTTTCAGTAAAAGCCAACTAATGCCAGTTTAATACACAAATGCATGGTGACACATATGCACATATGCACACAGGCACCCACACACACATACTCAGAATTCCACGTCCTCTCAGCACTGATCTAATTTTCTAACTGAATTCCTGATGTGCTATCATGCATTTCAGTAATATGACTTAATTGTAGCTGTGTAGTCCACCTTAACAAGCCTCCCACATCTCTTCATACCTAAGAGCACTAATGTAATTACAGTTCCTTGTAATTTGTGCTCCCAAACTCTTATATCAAAGAGCAGACAACTGTTTGGAGAGACCCAAATGTTAACAAACATAACCAAGAAGGAGCCCAAAGGCCCAATGCCAAATCTAAACTATTAATCTCACATAAGAGATTAGAAAATTGACACCTTCCTTCTTTCAAATAAAAGGTGTTAGACACACTTCTACTCCTTTAAGTGGATGGATTCCTAGATTCAGGTATTGCTCAGGTTTTATATTTACATTTAGTTGATACTTTTATCCAAAGCGACTTACAATTATGACTGAGTACAACTTGAGCAATTTGAGGTTGAGGGTCTTGCTCAGGGGCCCAACAGTGGCAACTTGGCAGTGGTGGGGCTTGAACCAGCAACCTTCCAATTACAAGTAAGTGTGTGTGTGTGTGTGTGTGTGTGTGTGTGTGTGTGTGTGTGTGTGCGTGCGTGCGTGCGCGCGAGTGTGTGTGTGTGTTTGCGTGTGTGTGTGTCCCACAAATGTCCCACATTCAGTCTAGAGAAAACTGAAATGCCACAGTAAGTTACTCTTTAACTCACATGGGTAGAATAGAAACCATCCCATTCAGCTCTTCAGTTCAATTTAAAATGGGATAAGAAAGTAAAATCCATCTAAAACACACACTGCAACCCCCCCCCCCCCCCGCCCCCCACTAAAGGCGCTTGGCTGTGCTGGAATGCTGAAGCATTAAGAGCGTGCATGAAGTTCTGCTGCTGGACACAATGGCACCTTCCAGCCATTGCTCTGCTCGGAGGCTCCAGTCAGGCGTTGGGGGGGCGCAGGGCGATCGCCGGCTCGCCAATCGTCATGGTAACCCCCATTAGGATCAGGTGCTATTTCCTTCTTTTTTTTGATAGAGACAAAGGGGCTGGCTTCAGGGGACAGACATAAGCCGCGCACCAGGTGTCTGGGAGACAACAATACATGGCGAACGGGCTACAGGACCGGGACAGGGAGTGTGAGTCAGAGCAGAACAATGCTGAAACGTCGTGTGTCTGGGGAGAAGTGAGCTAGTCGTCACACTACTCTCCATGACAAAAGAACGCTGGAGCTGCCCTTCATTCATGAGGTCATTAATCAATCAGTCAACCTGTCATCAAACAGGCTGAGACAGACAGAGATGGAGAGAGAAGAAAGCCGATTAGGATAATAGCTTTAGATGGTCTCTCTGCTTTCAGGATGATTACCTACAAAATAGTCAACAGAGGTGCAGCAGGGTACCGCAGATGTGTGGCGCAATGTGTGTGTGTGTGTGTGTGTGTGTGTGTGTGTGTGTGTGTGTGTGTGTGTGTGTGTGTGTGTGTGTGTGTGTGTGTGTGTGTGTGTGTGTGTGTGTGTGTGTGTGTGTGTGTGGTGTGAGGGAGAAAGAGAGAGCGAATCTGACAGTTCCACCAGTCATCCACAGCACAGTTTAGACGCAGCACTCCAAATCCCATGTCAGTCTACAGTTCTGTAAATTGTAATCTGGACATGTGAATAACTGATATAAACGACTGCACAAGTGATACATTCAATGTGCAAAATTAGAACTGATTAGTGGCAATTAGAAGAGGTCTTCGCAAAGCAAAATATGCAATTACGTCAATGTTATTACTGAAGCCACTGGCAAAATTCCAAATCCCAGACATCCCACTAGGTGGCAGTAACACACAACATGGATAGTCTGGTTTTGCATCACATTCAATCAAACCACGTTAGCAGTAATCCACCAGTAATCTAGCAGGCATGCGGCAAACCAATAAAAATCCTCTATAGGGGTGTATAATATAGGAGGGTTAACTAGATCAAGCTTCCATGAGGAACCCTGGCCTATCAAACGCTGTTTCAAGCTCTCTAGTGATTCCGCCTTATCAGCTGGATGCTGAATATTCTGCCTTCCGATACGGAAGGTTCCAGATGATTGCTGACTTTAGGTCATATCACAGTGTTAAATGGATAACTTTATATGCATAATCAGTGTATGTTATATTGAAGCTGTGTAAAAGGAACGGCCACTCATCAGGTACGTAAAACGGAGTGAGATACGACTGCGGAGAGGGGGATTAGAGCAAAGAGGGGAAGGGTTGGGGCTCAGCCAATGAACAGAGAGCTAAGACAAATCACTGTGACACTGACAGTAAGCAGCTGCGTATCAGGAGTCGATCCTGTGTGGGGGCGGGGCCCGATTCCTCCCTGGTCTTACTGGGAAAAGGGAGGGCAGCATGCTCCTCATTCCTACACCCTCCTGAGATTGATGGCTCTCAGCGTTCGTGATGAGTTGTGCGGCAGTTCTGGGGAGCTGTCCGTAGAGTCTGAAGAGGAGCAATCCAGGATGCATTATACAACAGCCCAGGATCCAGGAGGATTCCCGGATGCATTAGATAACAGCTCAGGTTTGAGGATGAATCCAGGATGAGTTAGATAACAGATCTGGCTCCAGGATGAATCCAGGATGTGTTAGATAACAGCTCAGGATCCAGGGTGAATCCAGGATGCGTTAGATAGAAGTCCAACCCAGGTAGGCATGAACATTAGCCCTCTGCACTGGGAATTACTGAAGGAAAGAGAGGCTGTCAGTGCGATGTATCTATAACCCATCAGTCTGGTGCATCATTTATTTAATGGCCAAATACCCCAAAAGGGTGATATAAATATTTAAATACAGCAAAGGCTAATCAGACCAGTCAGCACACCACAAAGGGTTTCTTTAACTAAGTGGTGTCCTCCTTAGTTAGCATGAAATGTGGCGAGGAAGACATGTGGAGATCAAATGCTGCCACTGACCGGAGAAAATGAACTCAACCCTGCCAAAAGAGAGCCCAGACCACAACCCAACATGCAGGATCTAATCCAACATTGAGTTTATTGAAATTATTTATGAACTCTGCTAACAACTACAACAAAACCCTACCAAATAGCACTTTTTTTGAGCGCATGTGTCACATCAAGGCCCAAGTCCGCTGGTTTACAGAGGAGGTGCGAATGCCATGTGAGATCTCGCACTTCCACGGTGAGGTGAGCAGGCAGGGAGACACAGTTAGAAGCCGCGCTCCAAACCTGTGCCACCAGAGGGGTACCCTCGCGGAAATGTTCAGAGCTGGATCATCAGCGGAAGGAGTGTCTCTGGGTCCCGCGAGGGCTCGGGGCAGGCGAGATCGTCACGTGCGACACGTTTGGTAAAATCGCTCCGCTCGGGCACCCAGTCGAGGGCCGAATCACGCCACAGCGTTCTCTTGACGGTGAAGAGTTGAATGAAGAGAGGGGGAGATGAATAGCAGGAGTAGTGGACCTGTTGCAGGTCAGCTCTCATCAGATCGGAGCACTGAGAGGAAACACTACAGCTGACCTGCTCTCAGATCCCGGGCCCCACGAATCACAGCATGCACAGCTCTGGAGCTCTATCTCAGAATGAGGAAGGAGGAACACTTTAGTCTCAAGGTCTCACCTGATCTCTGGTCCTCTTTTGTGTGCTGTGTACTGTATTAACACGATAAGATATCGAGTATGTAAAATGCAAAGGCGTGTCACTAGACAGCTACACACGCACATGAGATAATTCGATGCAAATATGTCTAGTGAGTTTGATTCAACATGTGTAATGAATCAGACTATGCTTGTTTTCACATTACAGACTGCTTGAGTTACTCTGTCTGGGAAGAGACGTGTTTGTATGAGACCTTAACACAGTGCGTGTTTGCGCAGCTATCTCGTGACCCGCGGCACAATGCAAAGCGTAAGACGATCCTGTGTGTTGACATGACAGCTGGCTTATTGGAGCCTGAATACAGTATCTGTTAGAAGAGGTAGAACATCAACACGTCAACCGTATACACTGAAGAGCACCAAAAAGAAGCAGCAAACATAATCGAGCATATGAGTCAAGGCATGAGCACATAGTGAGTTACTGTGTGCGTGTATGTGGGAGCAGACGTGTGTGTGTGGGGAAGTTGTTTTGGGAGTGGATATACAGTAGTTAGTAGTTTTTTCTGAAGTCTAAAGAGATGACGAATCTGCTCAAATATGGCTAGTCACTGAATCTACAGTGAGAACATTTCCCCAGACTCATTGCCATGAGTGAAACCAGTTTAGTTTCTGTGGGTGTGTGTGTATGTGTGTGTATGAGAGGCCGGGGAAAATGACTGCAAATATATTCACTATTTGCACGAGCAGAGCTCTACTACATCTGGCGGAGAGTAAGTCCTTGTTCTTAGTAGAGGACTATTCTGCCATGGCCTTTATTACAGCGGCCGCCTTGCCCAGGAAAATGCCCTCAGCAGGACCGAAACAACAGACTCCACCCACCCACCCACACAATCTTCTAGCCTCTAATTATAGGCCTAAATCAGGGTAAGGGCATGGTATGTCCATATACTCTCTCTCTCGCTCACACACACACACACACACACACACACACACACACATACACGCGCACACGCGCACACACACACACACACACACACACATACATACACACACACACACGCACGCACACACACACATGCACACACGCACACACACGCACACACGCACACACACACGGACACACACACGGACACACACACACACAAACATGCACACACAATTAAGCAAGCAGCCATTCAGTATTTACTCAACTCCCAACAGAAATGCAGAGCTTATTATAGTACAAAAGAAAAAAAAAACTTTCATTAGAAGTCCCTGTTTTTTAAATTAAGTTGGTAATCCCAAGGATTCGGTTCAGTGCATCTGTCAGGGCAAAAGATAAATAAAAGATAAATAAAATCTGATAAGTGGAAGCTTTCATTAGTATGCTTACTCTTGTACCGTCGAAAGTCAATTTACTATTAAGGCTTCTTTCATAGCAACCTATCTATGAGAATTAAGAGAGCGTTATAATTTAACATCAACATAAATTCAACACAAGATAAGCATAATTGGTCTCGCGAAAGCTGCTGGACTCCTGTATTCATTCCAGCAGCCAATAAACAACTTACCAGACCCAGGAGTGACGACGGTAAGAAAATGCGCTCACATTCAGAGAAGTGCCATGTGTCCTCTGTTCCTCGGGCAAGGTCACAGCCATTATTTCCAGCTTCCAGGGGGCACAAGGGACCTCGTGTCTCATCTGTGCCAGTGCCACACCTCTACTGTGGTCGACACGCGTCTGAAGGGCCACGGCACACTAGGGAGGTTTGGAGAGGACGACCTGTTCGCAACAGTCTCTGGTTACACCACCATGCTTGTTTCCCGTGAAGGGGTTGTATGTCATCGGCTCTTGCTCTCCTGCCTGGGAGGACAAAGCGACGCGTCCTCGGCGGGGCCGCCACGGGGACACACCACAAACCGCTCCTGCCGAGGTCACCGGGGACATCCGGAGCGGCGGTTGGGTACGGTGCAGGGCAGCGAGAGCATGAGAAAAGGAAAGAGGAACTACTTTTTTCTTTTGGACAGGATGGAATGGCTGTAGACAGTTGGTGTCACCTGGGAAAATAGTCCCACTGGGAAATAGTCAACCCTCAGCTGACCATGATAGCTGCTCTGCTTCTCTCATAACCTCGCAGAGTTTCATCTCAACCAGTGACATCCATGCAACCTGTCTGAAACGGCAAAGATAAGCCACTTGTTTATAGAGTTTGTGCCATTAGCTGTGCTCTGGTGTGCTCTTGGTCTAATCAAAATCCATTTCCTTTAAGTGGATCTTCTGGATAGAATCCTTTCGCTTCATCTTAAGCGTGAAGTTTCCCAGGGGCCACTTCCACTGAATGTTTCTTGGCTTTTTTTAAGACCAGTGTTTGGTCATGCCTGGTGTCCCTCAGTTTAAACACAGGCTGCTTCTTCATGCACTTTCACACCTGTCCTTATTTGGTCTGTTTTCATCTCTCCGTTATTCTGTCCTTTATCTCCATTCCTGTTTTTTTTTCTTCCTCTCATGGTCTCTCCGTCTCGCTCAGAAAGTGAGAAGCTGCCCTGTCTTCAAGTAGTCCACTCTGTATGCAGAACAACCTGCATCAGGCTCATTTCACTCGTGTACTTTGAACCTTTCGTTCTATTGATGAACAAACCCCTCTGTGCCTTCTTTGGTTACCCAGCATGCATCGGGAGACAGTGAGCTAGAGTCTCCGGTCAGGAAACCTTAACAAAACAATAACTCAACAATCTGAAATGTAACTGTTTATTCCATGTAAGCCTGCAGTGAATAGGCCAGCCGAACCGCCCAAACGATGCTGGGTGAAATAAAGCAAACAGTGCATCTGTGCTCCATAACTCACTCCTGATATAGATGGACATGAAGTTGTTCATCATCACAAGCCCTGTGCTGTTTACCCAAAGCCTTGGAAACTGAGAAACACCACAAACACATACAGGAATGCACGCTGTAATGCATCCAGGCTCTTTGTTTATTTGTCCCATCGAATATCCTGCATCTGTAACACTTAGGAAAAGCAGCCGAAAAAAATGGTCACACTGTGTTTCCAGACTAAAACCAGATTGACACAAGCGAGAGAAAGATGTTGAGTATCGGAACATGTACTACTGCCAGCAGCAAGATTTTTTGTTGCTGTTGTCGTTGTTGGCTGGCACAGAGGCAAAAGTATCAAGGGACTAAATGAAACAAATTTCGACGTGTGCACAGAAGGCTTCCCAGGGCGAGGTTTTCTGGGTCAGGCTACCGGTAAACATAACTCTGGCAGCTGCAGGTACAGCTGAGTCCGGACCTTGCTCTTGCTGGAAGACATGAAGGGAAGCTTGTCGTCTCACTCCACGCGCACACGCAGGCATGTGGTTCACCGAATCTGGGCCCTGGCCGGAGTCAGCCTTTGGCTGCGGAGGGCCCGGATGGTGACGCGGACGCAGCCCGTCGCAAGCAGTACCCACGAGGCCAACACCTTAACTACACGGCACTGAGGCACGACAGTCAACGAGGAAAAGAAATTCCTATCGATCGGATGATGTGTCTAGAAGAATGAGGATGGCAAGCAGAGCATCCAAGTACAATTTTTTTATGCTACAAGAAAAATATTTTGTAAAACCTGTCCCATAAAAAATTCCATTACTTGGTGACATTGATGGTGATGAGAATTTATTCATGTATGTCCCATGTGTCCTGGTCTGAGCTTTGATTTCGGAGTGAGTTGTGGCAAATCTTCTAGCTCAGCTCTACACCGAGCAAATCACACGGTCAGCTCTTGGGCACGCCGCCAATGTCACCCATCAGGGTAATAATGCTTTCATTTAGGATGCGTACACAACAGCAAGAAGCATAAACGTCTAGCTCACTAGCCGCATCCGTGGTGAAGCGAATGCTCACACACTCACACTTAATCATGCTGATCACATATTACGTATGCTGTCACACACACACACACACACACACACACACACACACACACACACACACACACACACACAAACAGACTCACAGACACCTGCCATGGTGTCCCTAGCCACCTAATCTTTTTAATGCCCTGCTTCTGTTGCCACAGCAACCAGGTTTGTGACTCTAGATTCTTATCAGAGAAGACTCTCCTGAGGACCTGCTAGGTTTGATGTATAACATGTGTGAGTACGTGTGTGTGTGTTTGTGCAGGGCAGGAAAGGCAATAAACTGCTATTGAAAGAACATATGACCTTAATATAAAGAACATTAGGAATCGCCTTAATAAGAGTTAATTATTTTAATTACAGCAAAGTAAGACTTGAGCACAAGTCAGTAACTTTGCATTAAAACAAGTCATGAAGAGATCGTGTTTGTGTGAATGTGTGTGTGAGCATGTCTCTTTCTCTAGTATGACACACACACACACACACACACACACACACACACACACACACACACACACACACACGCATGCATGAGTACCTGCACTGCAAAGATAGATAAAGAAAACACCACACAAAATAAAATACCTTAGGTAGGGATAACAAGTACAAACAAAACCCCAAGCCAGTTATGAAAGCTCCATGAGGTGTTGATAAGAAACATCTTCCAAAGCAAACGGTGTATCTGTGAATTTATTTTCAAAACATACATACCTAGGTGCACACAAACGTGGTCCCTCACAGGTCTGCAGTAAACAGCAAAGCACAAGACACTGTCTGACACACGCCCAGAACAAAAGGAACCTTAACATAATTGCAGGGTGGCAGATGAGTGATACATCTCTCTCTCTCTCTTCATCTCTCTTTCTCTTTCTGAACATGATCTCAGAGTTTAGAAAAATGTCCTCTGATTCCGCAACCGCTGTACGAAAGATAATTGGACACTACACAATGATATGTAGTGTTGTTACATTGCAGTGATGTTAAAGAGCAGAAGAGGTAGTAACTGGCAACTGCATATAAAAAATTCGCCTACATTATTTTAGAACCTCAAACTTAGAGAAAGCAAAAATAGAGCAATATGGCAGAATCTGTACAACAGAACCTCAGAAGCCTGCTGTGGATGGTCTACTTTCTGGTGCTCGCTAGGTATGTTTGCTAAGTGGGAATTAACCCCTTAAAAGCTCTATATGGAGTCTTCAGCAGCGAAATGATCACAGACGCGCACAGGACAGGCAAAGAAACTGAATCCAGCGACCACATCAGCAGTATCACCCTGGGAAAGCCATGCCACACAAAGTCAGCGCAGACCAACCCACTATGATACAGCACGGATTAGAATAAATTCGAATTTTAAAGTTTAGAATTCGTGACGATGTGACGATGATGATTGCGTAATTTTAATTACAAGATGACAGCAGTTAATTATGCTGATGATCTTGCAGGGATCCTGCAGCGCCAATCTAACAAATGGGGAATTAAATGTGAGGAATCTGTCCTACAGATTCACCAAGTACAAACAACTCAGCACTGCAGCCAAGGCACTCAACGGTGAGCCGGACATGGATGAATTAACACCCAAGTATTATAGACTTAAATATGCATCTATTCAGTAAATAAAGCGAGATGCAAACCATTGAGAGCGTTTCATCTGGAATTTATTTGGCTCTACATGGAATGGGAAAAATAGCCTAAGATTCTGGAACCTCTTGATTCTGACAGCTGGGTGTTTAGACAAGCCACCGTGGCCCGAGCATCACCATGGCCCAAAGGGGGCGGTTAGGCCTCTGCTTACATCACTGATGACGCGGGTCTTTTATTGGAGGAGCCATGTGTGTGATGGTTCACTTTACCACCCCATTGTCACTAAGCGTGGGCAGAGGGCCACCTGGGAGACTTTGAGCCCCACTTGGATTGGGCCATGTTTCCTGGAGTCTGGCTTGCAACCTGAACCGAAGGATCACATCTCAGCCCCACAGAAACCGACCACCAGCACACAACGCAAAAAAGCAGGGGCGGTTTGACAGATCGGTCATTATGGAGGACATCAGTGAGCTATCAGTGGCACTGTGGCGACATGATGTGAAAACGCAGAGTAAGTTAGTTCCTCATTCTTTAAAAGAAATGCTGTGAATGCCTTGTTCTTTTTGACAGTTCCCAAAACCTGTAGTATACACATCTAAATGATTGCCGAGAGGATGCTGTAATATAGTTTATATTCTCTGTTATACTCTCCATTATGAAGATCAGGAAAGAAGCCAACTCTTTTCTGGCAACATTCACTGAGGTAGACAAAAAGCAAAATTACAACCTACCTGAAATTATTGAGAGAGAGAGTGAGAGAAAGAGACAGAGACAGAGACACAGTGAGTGGGAGAAAGAGATAGAGGATCAGAAACAAGTGATCTAAGTAATCATACAGAACAAAGCACATCATGCAAAATAGCACTAGTGACAAGTAGCGAATTCTGCTTTAAACCGAAGAGCAGGTCTCCTCTGAGCAAGGCCCTCCTACCCTGGCGTAGGAAATACCTCAGTCAATCCAACCTTCCGCCTTCTGCAACACTCCCCTTGCTGAAACACTCTCCTTGCTGAAACACTCCCCTTTCTAGTAAATGCAAACCCATGCTGGTGTACAGTCTGACCAGGATGGCTGGATGCTCATGGCTGCCTGCCAAATTTGAGAGTTGATATTTTGTTATTGATATTTTGATATTGATATTTGATATTTGAGTTGATATTTTAAACTTCTGGAAAGGCAATGCCCTCATGCCCCAAAATGTTTTTGTTTTTTTCATCATTCTGGAAAAAAGACATTCCCTTCATCTTCATAACTATATCCTTCAATCATCCTTCAATTATTATTTTTTTTTAGCAGGCCTTGTGCTAATACTAGCTGGGAACTGGCAGGAAAAGGTCAGGTTCAAAAAGTAAAAGTCCTGCCATGATTTTGTACCAGTTGATTTCACTAATTAATTGTAGGTGCTGGCTTGAGCTAATTAGCAAACCCAGGAGGTTGGAACAGAACTGAAGGGAGGGCTTTTACTTTCTCAGCATGACCTAGCCGCCACCACAGACACGCCAACCTGCTGGTCATCTGTGCCGGAGCTCACAGTGTTAATCACCACTCAGAAAGAAGCTTTGCAATGTTGCAAGTGCAAAGGGGCTTTTGCAGTCTTGCAAGTGCATCTGCCTTATATTAGTCAGTAGCTATTTTATCACATCACCACAAAAGAAATGAGGGCAAGCACAAGTGCCCAATCAGATTACAAATAACAAATGAAATGAACACATATAAAGGCCACAGCACCAGAAGACAAAGAAAAGCAATTCAATACAGAACTCCTATGACCCAAAATAATCAGCCTTTAAAATATAGATACATTCACAAAAAAACCCAGACATAAAGAAAAAAAGTCCAATTTTTTAAGAACATCATACTAAGTTCCATTTGCTCTACGAACAGCCTTGATTCTTTATGCATAAAATTGCATAAAAACTGCTTTCTAATAAAATATAAATGGCAATGTCTTACAAGAGGAGTACTAATTGAATGCAATATTGTATATATGCATTTTATGATTTTTGAGTTTTTGCAAGGCAGTAAGCCTGTCATTTGAATTCAGAACTGGGACCACAATGACTAGAGGCAGACTCCTGGAACAGTTTTTGGTCTTTAAAGAAAAGGAGCTCAAATTAACAAATGATCTTTGCTCTGACCTTCATTTTCAGTCACCTGAAACTCTTTCTTATCTTTGTCTCAATGTTCTGAGACGGGTTGATCTCATCATACTGTATGTCTCAGCAAGGATGCCATCAGAATAGATGGAACTTTGTACCATCTGCCTTGGGAAGCAAGCAAATGTTGCATCTGTTGATTATATCAGCTGGGGGAAGAAGATTTAGTAATTGCCCCAGAATCTGCATAGCACCTGTGTACCCAGTGCAACAGAGTAATCACAGTCACTTAGTTAGGAGCTTAACCAAACACTGTGCCAGAGAGGTCAACCAACTCCTGCAGCTCAACTCCCTCAAGTAAATCTCATATACAGTTGTATTATTATTATTACTATTATTTACATTTATATAGCACCTTTCTCAGACTCAAGGACACTTCACAGACAGATATCAGCTTTTACAATCACTCACACACCAATGAGAAGCAGCAGCCAATTTACACACAGCATACTTTCTATCAGAACCCACAGCCCCCTGGGGGACTACACCAGGTGCAAGGGATGGAGAGAAGTTGAAGACCAGGACCCAGCACCAACTATCACGGGACATACATGCACACATCTATATCTGTCGATACTTACACACAGGTCACATTCATACAGGACAATCTAGAGTATCCAGTGAACTTAACCTCCATGTTTTTGGACCCACACATACACAGGGAGAACATGGACACTGCACCCAGAGAAGGACTTGATCACAAGACCCAAGCACTGAGAGGGGCAAACATGCTAACCAGCAGGCCACTGTGCCACCGATGCAATGCCGAGATATAGGAGAGCAAAGACAGGCCAGCCAAATTGCTAATAACTCCAAAATCATTCATGTTTTCAGTGATGTTCAAGGGTTGAAAACCACATTAGAGTACTTGGGTAATAGCGCTGCCTCTCCTGGTGGAGCCTGGGGTTCAGTACTTCCTCTAGGCAAGTGCGCCACACTAACACTACACTCCGTTACGTGACGGAAACTGTAAGTTGCTCTGGATAAGAGTGTCTGCCTAATGCGTAAACGTTGGAGATTGAAATATGGATGTTGATCTATGGATACACTGAGAAGTAAAGACTCACTAGCCATTTTGAGACTATGTGGATAACACCCATGTTGTAATGATAAATTGACAATATTCAGATCATCTGCCAATAATAAGCCAAAAATCTGGTTAGTGAGTAGTTGGAATGCAACAAATTCAATACATTTACCAGCAAAGAAGAATACAGTAAAGATATTAAGGATTAATCTATCTACAGTGGAACGAGATAATTTTGGGTTGTCTTATTTTGCGTTGTCTTGGTGATTGTCAATCAGACAGGAAAAATAAGAGTTCCTAGCAAGCTTTGTGTCTGTGCTAAGCGCTTTCAGCTGTCTTCATGCAAACAGTATATGGTTTTTCTGTAGGCTCTTTTACTCTCTCTCCAGTGGGAGGACACTATCAATACATTTGGTACGTCTAGAGTTGAACCTCAGGTTGAAGATGTGTGGGTGTGGGAAGCCGTGAACGGCTCTCCAGAGTCGGCAGGAAGATGGCACCCACAACAGTCCATCCATCACACTTTGGCCAAGATCCACTATTCAAAAAACAGATCCAATAGTAGTCAGATACTGCAACATTTACAGTCTGTAAGATCGTGACCATCTAACCTCTGTGAGACCATCTAACCTCTTTGAGATGACCAGGTCTAGCACATGACTATGACAGTATGTGGGGGTTAATACACAAACTCAAGACTTTTGTAGACAGTAGTTATTCCACCTTAGCCTACCCATCAGCTCAGGCCAACTTTTCTATTCTCCTTTTACCTTTCATCTGCCTGCAGAACTGCCACTCATTGGGTTTTGTTTGCTTGTTTTCTTTTGTTTTGTTGTTACTGTTTATGCACGAAGCTGTGTAAACTCTACGGGAAAATCTCATAAAATCAGCAGTTTCTGCAATATTCAAACCAGCTTATCTGGCTCCAAATATGCCATAGTCTGAGTCACTCAGATCTGTCTGCTGTGAAAATGAACTGACATTCTTGGCCCATGTCTGCATGATTTGGTGCACTATGCTGCTACCACCTGATTGGTTGATTGCTTAATTACACAAATGAGTGGGTATATATGTGTTCCTAACAAAGGGGTGATTCAGAATTGCGATGAAAGATCATACAGGATCCTAAAACCAGCTCTGGACGCTGAGGTCTACTTGTGGCAGTCTTAATTTTTCCTGAGTCCTAGCCACAAATTTCAGTGATTCACAAAGCATCGTTTACAGTTGTTATGGCAACCAGAGCGAGGTAGTCACGACTCTAGCCATCAGAAGCTCTCTAATGACATCTGGATTTGGCACTATTTCACTTTTGAATTTGAGCGGACAGCATGAGCAGCAGCTGCAGGCTTGACTCACGGCAGTCGATTCCGCCGCCTGAAAAAGTGAAAACAGATGACGTCTCTGAAACCCACCGCCCTAACTGTCGTGAGGCAGCTGCGGCAAGACTGAAGACTGGAAACGGAGGCCGAGTGTTGGAGGCCGAGTGGGGGGGGGGGGGGTAGCACTTTAATTTATGACTGACCCATTTAGAGCAGATGAAAGCTCACCAGCTGCCGCACAGCTTAAAAGTCAAGTGGCCCCCGAAGCGCCTTACGTGATAAAAAAAGGGCCGATCGTTCTGGGAGGAGATAGGAACGGCCATTAATTAAAAGCTCATCACCTCATTCCACAGGCTGTTGGGAAACAGATAGCCTCGCTATAAGTAATAGTTGGATCGGCAATAGCCGCTCTGAGCTCTTTGTGGCTTTACTGCTAGGCTAATCTACGAGACCAAAGAGATATGTTAGAATCCCATCTCATTAACCTTCTCCTGTGTAAGCACTTGTGGTTGAGTCACAGAGGTGAGGGCAGGAGGAATCTTTAGCACATCAGGCATTCAAAGAGACGAGACTATTTCACAACATAATCGTGCAAGGGTTTGACAACTTTATTTTTAACAAATTCCCTTTAGACTATCATCACCATTATCATCATCATCTTCACCTATTGCGGTTATAATTAATTCCCTTAGTTTTCAGCCTCATCATCTCTGTTTCATCTTTTCATGCACAGATAGCCAGGGAACATGCGTGATGCATGTGTTGTTTTTCTCGCTACCAAATGCTCGCCCTCTTCCCCTCTGTCTCCGTCTCTCGGTTCAGGAACATTGCGAACGCGATGGGACAGATGGCTGCACTTGGCAGGGCCGGAGCCACGTGTGCCATGGGCTAAGCAGCCGCTTTCCTCCGGGCCCCCAGGACACCAGGGCCGAGGGGCCCTGAAGCGGCATGGCCCGCATCGTGGCGGGGAGACGCCGGGTACCGCCGGCCTGCCCCGGCTCCTTTTGGGTTCGACTCGGCGCACCGTGCTGCCATCTGCCATGAGTCAGGTGGCTCAAATCACTCATTTATGGACTTTATTGACTCCTGCAGGGTTTGCCCAACTTCGATGGCTCTACGTGGGACTTCCTCAGAAGCCAGGTGCAGGGGCTGGTCCTCACACTGTAGGAATGCAGGTGCTGGTGTGTGTAAGAGGTGTTAATAGGGCTCGTCAGCAGTAATGACACTGCTGTCACAGAGTGCTTTGTCCTTGGGGCCTTTGGGTAGGTGATACTAGGAGCCTGAGATAGACAGTGCGACCGTGTGCTTCGCTTCTAAAACAAATGGGAACAACGAGGCTGTTAAGGCAACTGTTTAGGCAAAGGAAACAGATCATGGTGTGTGTGCTGGTGTGTGTGTGTGTGTGTGTGTGTGTGAGAGACTGAGACCGTGTGAATCAAAGTAATGGTCTGTGCCCATTTGACTGTTACTAGCCTCCAGTGCCACTTATATTTTATATCTACTTATATATTATATCCAGTGCCACATATATTTTGTGATCTGCAGTTGAATCCTAAGGATTCACACACACACACACACACACACACACACACACACACACACACACACATACACTGCATAAATCCAGGTGGGTCCTTTATACTGCAGCACTTTGCATGGTTTGTAGTTTCTCTGGCCCATGTATTTCATGGATCATTTTACTTAATATCCAGTTGAAACAGGTATCTTAGCGAGAGAGATCTCAGCTGTGCAGTATGAGTATGAGCCTAGTGGGTCTGCAGATTAACGCTCCTGCCCTAAACCACAGCAATTGAGGAGCAGCACTCGTTCACCTGCTAGCCTTCCGCAGCATCAGAAGCTGAGGAGGCAAGGTGGTGGTGGAGAGAAGCAGGAGGCGTGCTCCTCAGGGGAGGCAGAGGAGGATGATACAGAGGGACAGAGCTCCCTGGAAGGCAAATGCATCAATCTGCTGTCCCTCTGACTCTTAGCACATACTAGCCCATCCTGTCGCCACGGTAACGAGCTATGCATGCACGTCCATGTCCGCACGCCTGCACGTGTGCTTGCGTGTGCGTGCGCGTGTACATGCTGGTGTGTGTCTATACTGGCATGTCATAGTTATGTGTCCCTGGGCACACAGTAACTGTTGACAGGCTAGACCATGCTGTGTGCAGCACTGTGGAGAAATGTCCGGCTTCTCTCACCAGTCAAAATACTGCCGCCAGCCAGAACGTCTAGAACTGACCCAAATAAACAATTCACCAGCCTGACTCTCACTCCAGATCTACAGCATCACACCACAAATATTACAGCTAGTCATTCAAACCAACAACACCATATTTTAATTATGCCAGTGCCCTTAATGCAAAATTAGAATTTAACATGACAATACGACAATAAAAAGGTGAATAGTTTTTGGCAGTTTTGGTGCTTTTGCCTTTTTTTTCTGGGGCAAATAAAGCCATGTCTTTATACCCATTCTGGAACAGATTATCAGCTGTTTTTGCTCATTTACTGAGAAAAATCTGCTGTAAATGTAAGAAGAGGAAGTAGAAAATTGCACAGCTGCTTTGCTGTTTTGGGGTTAGGCGTGGGTACTTGGCCAATGAAACCGGTGCTACGGTGTAGCTTTATTAGGCTGGTTAGTCATGCTGCATAGCTCTGCATGTGTGTGTGTGTGTGTGTGTGTGTGTGTGTGTGTGTGTTTCTTTGTATAGTCTCTGTATAGTCCCCTAGTCAAGATAGACTCAATCAATCAAACCACATAGGGCAGAGCAAGTACTAGAAACCTGCATCGGTACTATGGCGTTATGTTGTACACTGTGTTTGTGCATCCCAGTCCTCCATCCTATTTCCCCTCACTCAACTCTTTTCTTTTTGCTCTCTTTCACCCTGCAGAGTTGGCTCTCTTGTACCAGAAGAGCTGAAGTATAGCTAAGTCTGAATGCTGCTCAGGTGGTATGACACTTATAGCATGACAGGCCAAATAAACCACACCTGGGCATAAAAGCATGGCACAGGCTGCCCCTCGCTGCTCTTCAGTTAATGTATGTGCACTCATGCGCACGCACACACACACACAATAGGGCTTTAGCGAATGTAGTACTAGCCATCCACGTCCTCTGTTATCATGGTGACACGCCCCGTACTATTCTGCTCGCAAACATATGCGTGTTTGGTTGTGCATCTGTGAGTCTGTGTTTGTGCGTGTGTGTGCGTGTGTGTGTGCGCGCGTGTGCGAAAATGTCCTCTGTAAGTTGAGCTGCATCTCTGCATTCACTATCAGATGCTTCCTCTTGTGTGCATCAGATGCTTCCTGATCAGGGGTGTGTGTGTGTGTGTGTGTGTGTGTGTGTGTGTGTGTGTGTATATGTGTGTGTGATGTGAGAGCAGAATATTGCATTAGGCAGACACTTCACTGCAGGTCTCATGACTCTGCTAAAGTAAGACTATTGTTATCTCATTATGCCAAGACTTCTGTTTGCTTGTCACATTTATGCTGCCCTATTCTCTTACTCTTTATTCAAAGACCCTTCATCCTTAAAGGAGATGACTGAAGACACTCCCATATTTTCCTTATGACACTTATCAGTCATATAAAGACTTTAGGTAGTCTACAGTGGACAGTAAAGGACAGTAAAAATATATTGCAAATATATTTTATGTGCTTCAGTAGGCTCACTCATAGAGTGAGTTTAGAGGTCGGCTATCTGAATGTGTAAAATGATTACAGTTAAAAGCCTCTTCCAGTAGGCCTGGGTGTTCTAATTTTTCATGATACTTTCAGAACATAAAATCCACTTCAAATGATGACTCATTTATAAAGTAGTTCTGCAGGAGATTTAAAATAAGCAGCCATTGAAGAAGCATGTGGGGAAATGCTCCCCAGGCAGCAAACCACCCTGATCCATGAGCTTCGGACATGTCTGCCCTCTACAGACTCCAGAGCAGGAAGCCTTCCGCCCGATTCCGCTAATCAAACCCCTAATATGCACCTCTACTAACACAGGATTAATTCATATCTGAAACACAGACATTAACTTTTTTCATTCTACACACAAGCTGTTTTGTGTGTGTGTGTGTGTGTGTGTGTATGTGTGTGTGTGTGTGTGTGTGTGTGTGTGTGTGTGAGTGTGTGCGTGTGTGTGCGTGCACCTTTTCAAGGTGTCATAAGTTGTGGGGCTTTAAATTAAAGCCCACATGAACCAAGAAACCACAGATATCACTGCTTCCTCTGTATGTCATTAGGACAGTACCAATCAGTTGTCTGTTATCTTCTCTCTTTCAGGTTCATTCTCTCTCTTTTTCTCTATGCCTGTCTCTCTTTGTTTTTCTCTTAGCCTCTCTCTCTCTCTCTCTCTCTCTCTCTCTCTCTGTCCTAGTGTTCACCTCTGTGAAGGACGCTTATATCTACTCAGGTAAATGAGAAGCAGAATACATCACCTGTATAACACTGGTTTCCTGGGTAAGCCCAATTATAAGCACAGCCATTTGAATAACCCCTTTCTCACCATTTCCTCCCGGTCTTCCGCTCTCCCAACGCTTTCTCCCTCTTTTCTCTGACATTCTCCCTCTCTCCCAACTCTTTCTCCCTCTTTTCTCTGACGTTATTCCCCTCTCTCACCCTTTCTCCCTCTTTTCTCTGACATTCTCCCTCTCTCCCATCTCTTTCTCCCTCTTTTCTCTGACGTTCTCCCTCTCTCCCATCTCTTTCTCCCCCTCTCTGGTGAGCCATGCAGCCCACAGGAAGAGCACGTCTTAGTTTGGAATCCGAATGATAACAGCACAGTGTTCTCAAGTTTCACAAGGTACAGTCCATGCAAATCAGAATTCCCCAAGAACTCCGTGTGTGTGTGTGTGTGTGTGTGTGTGTGTGTGTGTGTGTGAGAGAGAGTGTGTGTGTGCATGCGTGCATGTGTGTGTGTGGAGGGGGGCGACAAATGGAGAGAAACCATATAATGACGATTAAAATACTACATAGTTCAGAAAGTACGTTGATTAAAAGGTCATTAAGCACGCACACAAACATACTCTAAATCTGAATCAATATTCAATGCGGTTAACGATTTGCATCAATAAAATACGGCATGTTTGATTTCACACCAGAGAAGTGAGGAAAAGAAAAACAGGACACATGAAATCTCTTGAGGTGCCAACTGGTGCCAAGTCTGAATGAATTATTATTGTTGTGCTTTGTTCTCTCCGTATGGCCTCTGAATGCTTTAATAATGAAGGAAGCCCCAGTGCCTTTCTATCAAAATCACAAAATACAGGGTCTTTGTTTACTTTTGTAACGTGGGAATAAATGGTGGTTAGGTGGTGCATGAATGAATGAATGCACAAGTGTATGTGCATGGATTTGTGTTTGTGTATGTGTGTGTGTTTTACACAGGTGCTGATGGGATCAGCCCTGTAATGAGAGGAACAGCTATTTATCTTGTTCAAGTATCACTGTCGCAGAGGGTCATTTGAGCCTCATTTGCTGTAAAAGGAACGCTCAATTCCAAATGAACATTGACTGACTGTCCGACTGCTGTAAGTCCTTCAGAACATAGCATTTCATCAGCACGATAAGAGTAGCGCATTGTGTGGTAAACGGAGCTCCAATGTCAGATCTGTGAATATGTCACATAAGACAATGTCATTGTTTAAATACGCAAAAACTGAATTGTGATAACCAGCAATGAACATAAATCCACAGAAATAAATAAGACAGAACGCCCTGTGTTACCTTGAACTTGGCTACCATTGTTATCTTTATGGTTACCACATCGGAGCCATTAGCAGCTGTGGAGTTCTATAAAAACAACGCCGCATTCCCTCACACTCACTCTAGCAGGCCACTGAAGAGTGTCAAAACACAATCTCTGAAGCCACCCTGAGTCAACCTGGGTCTGTCACATGCACACCTCTGACATATCTGTGTGTGTTGCTGTAAATGACATGTGGAACACATTAAGCTGCCTGGCCTTATCAGCCAATGGCAGATGCTCTGCTAGGTGCTACATCTGCAAGCTGTCAAGCACAGCTAATGTGAGCTCTTTGGGCTAATCAGACATTCCAGTAAACACACCTCAGCAGGAGGCCTGACTCAACCATATTCTGTCCACAATGTTCATTTAACAAAATTAACAATGCAGCCCTTTGAACTTATCTATCTATCTATCACTGGGGAGTGTCTGGCGACCTCTGTGGAGCACACTGCAGAAGGGCACTAGTAACGGTGCTCCACTCCAGAAGGCCACTAGTAACGGTGCGCCACTGCAGAAGGGCACTAGTAACGGTGCGCCACTGCAGAAGGGCACTAGTAACAGTGCTCCACTGCAGAAGGGCACTAGTAACGGTGCGCCACTGCAGACGGGCACTAGTAACGGTGCTCCACTGCAGAAGGGCACTAGTAACGGTGCTCCACTGCAGAAGGGCACTAGTAACGGTGCGCCACTGCAGACGGGCACTAGTAACGGTGCGCCACTGCAGACGGGCACTAGTAACGGTGCTCCACTGCAGAAGGGCACTAGTAACGGTGTGGCACTGCAGAAGCGCACTAGTAACGGTGCGCCACTGCAGACGGGCACTAGTAACAGTGCTCCACTGCAGAAGGGCACTAGTAACAGTGCTCCACTGCAGAAGGGCACTAATAACGGTGCTGGTGCTCCACTCATAATGCACTGTATGGATCTCCTTAACTGAGTGCTCTTGCACAAGCACATTGAGAGTGAGAGTGAGGCAGTACAACTATGACAACACTGAAAATATAAAAACAACAACAACAAAAAACGTAAATAAATCTCTTGGCAGCTCCACTGGCAATATGGGGAGGGTGACAGCCACCAAGATACATCGACTGACTCAAACTGGCATTCAGCTCGTAGTCAGTGATTCAATGCCCAGCTGCATTGGTCCACACACATTCAGGAATACATGCATGTATACTTCAACACAACACAAACCCAGTACTCCTTGAAACGCACACACTTACCCCCCAAACACACACAGACACACACACCCCTTTGCAAGCAGGGATCAAGGTGCTTTGCATGATGCAGAGAAAGAAAGGGATAGTGGAAAAACAAACAAACAAATATTTAAATGATGATAAACTAAATACAGCAAATCACACTCAGCACACAACAGCTAGGAAGAGCTGAGATAATCTGATCTAAAGGCAGATAAAAAGGAACGAGATAAGATGTATGTTTAGCAAAGTGAGAGATAAGAGTCATGTGAAAAACAAAGTACACCCTCATTGAATTCTGTGCCTTTACAGAAAGAAATGTGGTCCTTAGCAGGTCTTAAAATTAGGTACATACAACCTTAGATGAACAACAACACATGACAAATAACATAGTGTCATTATCTATTTAACAAAAACTAGGCCAAAATGCAGAAGCAGTGTGTGAAAAACGAAGTACACTTTTACTGCTTCCATGGGAATTAGTAGGGTAGGTAACAGCCAGGTGCTGGTTAGCAAATGCCCTTGATTAATTAGTCATCAGCAAGTGTATGTGTTTGACTGAAAGGTTTTGGCAATTTGCTGGTCTGGAGCAACAAGGATGAAAGACATCAGCAATGATCCTGGAGAAGCTATTCTTGCTACCCATCAATCTAGGAAGGGTTATATAGCCATTTCCAAACAATTTGAATCCCATCATTCTACAGTGGGAAAGATTATTCACAAGTGGAAAACGTTCAAGACATGCTAATCTTCCCAGGAGTGGACATCCCAGCAAATTCACTCCAAGGTCAGACCATGCAGGGCTCAGAGAAATTGCAAAAATCCCAAGAGCTACATCTCCAACTCCACAGGCCTCAGCATGTTAAATGTTCAAATTCACAACAGGATAATTAGAAAAAGACTCAATAAGTATGGCTTGTTTGGAAGTTTAGCCAAGAGAAAGCCTCTTCTTTCTAGAAAGAACATGGCAGCACATCTTAGGTTAGCAAAGTTGCATCTGAAAGAACTACAAGAACCACAAGACTGGAACAACATCCTTCGGACAGAAGAGACCAAAGCAGAGAGACCAATTCACAGTGCCACATTGGCGACAACCAAACACAGTATATCTGCACAAACACCTCTTACCAACTGTCAAGCACAGTGGTGGAGGGGTGGTTTGGGCTTGTGTTGCAGCCACAGGACCCGGGCAGCTTTCAGTCATTGAGTCGACCCTGAATTCCTCTGTATATCAGAGTATTCCAGAGTCAAATGTGAGGCCATCTATCCAACAGCTAATGTTTGACCAAAACTAGAAGAGTGGCCCAAAATTCCTCCAGAATGATGTGAAAGACTGAAAGTCATACAGAAAACTTTTTTTTTTTTAAGCTTGCTGCTAAAGGCGGTTCTGGATTATTTTATTGTTTGTCGTGACCCAAACACTACTCTGGCAGCATGCTCTGGGCCTTCTACATCCAGCTGCCTCTATAGCATGGTAAGCACAGTCCCATGAGCCACTGAGTCATCTTTCAATGTTTCACTGAAAATGCAGGAGGAGAATAATTTCAAAAGCCAAGTCCAGATAAAGGAGCCGTCTTCGGCCCCTTTTCCTTTTGCTCAAGCGTCTGGCGGTAGAGACGGCTTAATAGCACAGAGTGCGGAAGCTGCAGGAAGTGGAGATGGACTACGGACCCTCAGCACTGACAGATTGCCAAGCTGTGCTGTGGTTATCACATCATAAAACCTGAAGCTGTGTTAGGAAGAACCTGGACCAAAGGATAAGGTAAAAATGATTAGCTGTAGAAGGATATCATGATAATAGATACAGTTCACAGCTATATTGTTCTAGTTGTTGAGATATACAAGTTGTGTGTTTGTCTATAGCCTCTTTACCACTTTTGAGCTGAAAGGTTCTGAATGCAGACAGAAACTGTTCCAGTCACATTCCCACATAACCACGGTTCGTCACGGAATGCATACAAACCTCAATTATGGCAGTTTTCTCAGCATGCTTATCTAACCCTAACCCTAATCTAAGTCTTAACCCTAACCCTAATCTAAGTCTTAACCCTAAACCTAATATAAGTCTTAACGCTAACCCTAATCTAAGTCTTAACCCTAACCCTAATCTAAGTCTTAACCCTAACCCTAATCTAAGTCTTAACCCTAAGCCTAATATAAGTCTTAACCCTAACCCTAATCTAAGTCTTAACCCTAACCCTAATCTAAGTCTTAACCCTAACCCTAATCTAAGTCTTAACCCTAACCCTAATCTAAGTCTTAACCCTAAACCTAATCTAAGTCTTAACCCTAACCCTAATCTAAGTCTTAACCCTAACCCTAATCTAAGTCTTAACCCTAACCCTAATCTAAGTCTTAACCCTAAGCCTAACTGTGCTCGAGGCTGCAGAATGATTGGGATGGGGTGGCATGGCTTAATGTCAGTATTCACTGATTGGTTCTACACCAATGGAAGTAAGCCTCTTGCTTTCTTCTCTTTTGTCATCAATGTTCAACATTTGAATGTCCTGTGATATTGTGCACACATAAAAAGAACCAACAAAAATAGTCCAAATTATCCTTCTCATCAGACACACACAGAGACCAGAACTGCTTAGTTACATAATTCTAACAAGACCCCATCGCCACCACAGATACTTCCTGTTGTCAGTTAGTCCCTCTTAGCATCCGTGTTTTCCCTGTCTTGTGTATTTTAGTTCCATGCCATAGTTTCGTTTTTTCTGCCCCTTGCTTGATTTTCCACACCTGTCCCTCCTTTAGTTAATGTATTTAAATCCTGCCTTGTGCCCTTGGGCATTGGCTGTTCATTGTGTTAACGTCATTGCATTTACATCCATTGCGTTTATGTGTTTATTTGAATGCGTGTGTTAGGTTCATTGTGTTTGGTTGTATTGAATATTTGAATGTTAGTTTGTACTTCGTGTATCCTAGCCTTCGTGTTTTCTTAGCCCTGAGTATTCCCTAGTCTTTGTTATAGCCTGCTTCCCATTTGCCTTTGTGTGTTTTTGTTTGTTTGTAATGTATCCCCATACTCTCCGTGTTGGCTCCATGACCCTGGACTGCTACAACGACTCTGATTTTGGATTTGCCCATGTTAAATCTCGCTCTTCTCCACACATGTCTGCCTCCTTACCGCTCACCGTTAAACCTGTTCCTCTTGACATGGCGCTGTTTGGATGTGGAAAGGAAGCTCAGGTTATGTTAGCATGAGCTTTATCACCACCTTTTTTTTTAAGACAGCTGAGAGCTAGGATGTCATAGATCAAAGGCCCTCATTACAACTAATTACTTTTCAAAAGCAGTTTCAGTGTAACTACTTTTCCCATTTGAAACTGTGCTGTAGTCAGAGTACTTACT
>NC_137503.1:4717500-4797500 GCF_041902795.1 Electrophorus electricus
ATGTACACACACACGCATGCGCACACACACACACACGCGCACACACATAAATACATTTGCAAAGGCATAGTAGCTTGAATAACTATTTCACACAAGAAACTCACTATTTGTTTGACTACAAAATGGAACCATGTCAGCTAAAATTGCTTAGCAATACCACTGTGCCTTATATCTGGTCAATACAGCAGTAGCTGTCTAGATGGAGCATGTTCCATTTACTAACGCTCAAAATAGCCCTCAGTGTCAAATGACCTTAGCCTACTCACACACCACCAACTATGATGTTATCTCTACAGAGACAGGACAAGGGGATGTGAAAAACCAGAGCATCAGAGCACGCAGGTCTGTAACCTTCCCACCTGGCATATTCCAAGTCCAGGTCGCGTTTAGGTCATTTATTGTGTTTTTGTGATAGCTGCCAAAAATATAGTCTTACATCCAGAATTTAGGGCAAAATGAATGCATGATGTGGCACATAAGGAAATAGTTACAAGGTCACCAAATGGAAACAATACAAAGACAGGATATGACAAAACAAACCACGGGTCCAAAGTACTGTGAGAAGGCAGTAGCTGGCAGCGTCTGTTCTGGAATACGTGTGACCAGGAACGGTGATTATGCAGAACTGGGAAGAAAGACATATTAAGAGAGAAACCGTGGAAAAGTCACATGAAGAAGTGCTCGTTCCCACGGTGACCTTAGGCGAAGTGTGCTGTAGCTGCAGAAGGGGTTGCAGAAGCAACGCAAGAGGTTAAGCTTGTGCGCCCGTCACGCGGCCGCCATAAGCACGTCATCACGGCTGACACGGGCATGTCGTCATGGCTACCACAGGCATATCGTCAAGGCTACCAGAGACATGTTGGCACGCCTCTGTTTTCACCTCTCCTGCTCTCCACATAGCGCTGTTTTGGTTTGTCTGATCCACTCCATCAAAGGCTTTCTCACACACACACACACACGTGTGCATGGCAAGGGAAAGTCCGCGAGTGAACGCGCTGCGCAGCGTTTCGGTCTGGCGATCACCCATCTGGCCGTTCCACTAACAGCTCAAACCAGTTTGAACAATTTAAAGATGTCAAAGTGCCAGCACGTGCACATCCAAAGCGCAGCCTGGCACACACTGCGCGCAGTTACACTGTGGCGAAGACCGCAAACGTCTTCAGCAGCCTCTGGCAGATTGCCACAGTACACACGCAAGGTTGAGCGTGGAAGGGACTGGCTTGACAGCAGACTGGCAGCGCTGCTTGGGTTTTCACACAACGCGTCCTCCCTGAGCTGTGCAGCTATCCCCATTCTCACGCACGTTCTCCTCAGTCAGGGAGAACTTCATTCACACCAACGGCACGGATCCTGAAAAGCCCTCTCAGACAGTTCTCACCGTTAAGCAAACAGCGTTGGAACAGAAAGAAAGTTATTTGTTTAATGGGTTCAGAATATATTACATTTATGTACTGTTACATTTGAAAGTTCACCCAGTCACGTTACACATCTATAAATCCCTAACCCAGAATGAAATCATTTCTAAACTGTAAAGCTCCTCTTATCTCCTCTCATCTCCTCTTCTCTCCTCTCCTCTCCTCTCCTCTCCACTCACCAGGTGTGTGCGACGGTGAACCGTCGTCGGTGGCGGCTGCCCTTGTTCACCATGAGTTTGCGAAACAGGCGTGGCGAGCTACGCGGGGACATCTTGGGGGACGAGATGTGCTTGCCTCCCGCGCTCAGCCGCGGTGGCTCCAGCTCCAGGTGCATGTGCTCCTTAAATGTGCGGATGCAGGGGTCGAGCTCCGGGGCGCTCAGCTCTCCGGACGACATGCTGCCTGGGGCTAGCGCAGCTGGACGGCGGGTGCAGCAGCCTGGGTCTCGTCCAGCGTGGGTCACGCTCTTCAGGAGTCCCCCCTTGCTCCAGGCGGAGGTCGTGCCATGCAGGCGAGCAAGCAGGTCAACAGGCACGGGAGCTGTTCCGCGAGCCCTTCACCCTCCCTCTCTCTCTTCTGCCACAGCGTGAGGATTTGGCACTTTCTGTCGCGTCTTCCCTCGCACTCTGTCCCTCTGGACACTGTAGCAATCCTCTGCTCATGTGCAGAGTTCTACCGACACACTAAAAGAAGCCTTCGTCAGAGTGCAGTCACACCTCCTTCCTGTGAAAAGGAGGAAAAAAAACACACTTGTGCTTCTCTCTGCAGTTCTCTCTGTAACTACTCTGTTTCTCCCTTCTGCTCTATCTGACTCCCTCTAGCCCAAGTCTGCCCATCAGTGTCTACCCTTTCTCTCTCTCTCTCTCTCTCTCTCTCTCTCTCTCTCTCTCTCTCTCTCTCTCTCTCTCTCACTTCCTAGCCTATTTCAGTCTCTCTCTGTGGCTCTCAGTCTCTCCCACTCTGTCTCCCTTTCCTGTCTCCCTTGACTCTGTCTCTCTCTTTGTCTCTCTCTACTCTCAATCTCTGTCTCTGCCCTGTTTGTGTTTCTGTTTTCAACACCGTTGGCTCCCATTAGCCTCTGCTATGTCCACTCATGCTGGCTTTTTTCTTTAGCCCCACTCTCTCGTTTATTGCTCTCTGTCTCTCCTTCTTCTCCCTCTCTCCCTCCCAATGTGCACCAAAAGTATACACAAGCCACTCACTTTCTCCATTTAGCTCCCAGAGCCTCCAAAAGAAATAATGCCGGAGGGGGTTGAGCGCAAAGCTTTGCCCCCATCTGCAGCCCTCCCGATCGGGCACGCCCTCAGTCGCTGCCTCCTTAGGTCAACCTCCGTGAAGACACACAGAGATAAGACACCTAACTCTCACGCCTCAGGCAGTGTCTTCGTTTAGAATAAGCGGAATAGCTGGAGAGATGAAAAAGAGGAAAAAAAGACACGCGCATGGTGACGATGAATGCTCCGCCTCCGGCAGCATCCGATTGGTCGCCTGTGGTTGAGCGGGTGGGTGTCTCGGTGCAGAAAGGAGGGAATGTGGCTGAATTCTGATGATGTTTTTTGGCCTTTCACAGATCAGCGCTCGTCAAGATGGCAACAAGAGAAGAAAAAAAAAGCTACACACACACCCAGCATTAGCTGTGAGGGGAGCACGACGAATGCCCAGCACACACACGGCACTGCCTGACGCCTGCTGACTTGTGGCTTTGGGTTTTGAATGGACTGAGCTGGTTTTGTAATTATGAATTAGAGAAAGCCAAAGCACTGACTGGGGGAAATAACACTCCAGTGACATTTACGGTCTCTCAACGCATGTCACACCGCCGTCCAGACTCAGATGGCTTACTATGCTGCAGTCTGCAATGAGGAAGGTGATTCCCTGAAAGGAGAACCTCAATCTTAGAAACAAAGAATGATTTTAGGATAGTAATTTCTTAAAATGAGTTCACATCTTTCCTGATTTCCTATGTTGTGTGTACAAAGAAGCTAAATGGTCTAATTTTGATGGAGGCGCAACTAATCGCCCAGGTCGCTAGAGGCCGAGATGGAGTATCTGCTGTAGGGACGCGGCTGGAGATGGCACTGTACAGCGTGGGCACAGGCAGAGCGGGGGTCCGAAGCACTGGCAGCCCAGCCGGATTAGCCCAATTCTCCCAGCGCAAGGCTGAAGACGAGGCACCGCGGCGTTTCGCCTTCCGCACGCCACCACCTGGCAGTCGGCTAGCACCATCAGCCTAATCTTCACCATGGAGACCGGGCTGGGGTCGAGAGAAACGTAGACAGAGGATGACAGATGAAAAGGGCCAAAGCGAGGAGGAAACAAAGCTGACGCTAGCAGACACATTCCATTCATCACATACTATCTGAAATCAATTATTCTGTTCCCAGAATGGATTTTTTTTTTGTCCAAAATTCACCATGGAGTTTCATTTTATGGTGTATGTCACATAAGGCAATCAATACAACACTCTCACATACCACTTTAACAAATCAATAACATTTCTCTAACAAAGACAGGATCTTTGAATAGTCCCATTATAATATAGCTCATGACGTTCCATACAGTGGTTCTGTGGTCATTTACTACCAAAGGCTGGCTTCGCAAATTTATTTTGGTGCTGTATAAATAAGAATGGGTGCTTTCTTACCCTGACACTCTGCTTTGCTAAAAGATACTCAGGTGAGATGCTATTCGTATGTGCCAGTGTCTCGTGCTCTACTATAAGTCTACTTAAGCCTAGGTAAGACCAGGTTGTCAGGAGCACTGCTCACTGGAGTGAGGGGAGCGTCTGGCTCAGCGAGTGAGTCCTTCACAGGAACCTCGTTCCGCCGCAGAGACCCCACTGCGTGCCCACGTTAAAGTACATTTTAAAGGTCAGTTACAATAAGCTTGGATTAGCGGCAACGTTCATCTACATAATTCGCTACAGCCAAGCTTCAGTTGTCTGTCCCACGCTGGAAATCCGATGCTTTTCAGACCTTTTTGAGGCCGATGCCAGCCTCAGGCCTGGGCGATGCGGCGATAGTGGAGACCCAGGCAACCGCAGGTGCCGCGCGCGACTGCTCTCGTGCAACCGAGTGCCGGAGACGGGAAGGAGAAGTAGCTCGGCAGTTCGTTCATAAATGCAGAGAGGCAAAGGCGGAGGGATGCAGGAACAGAGGAGAGGCGCAAGAGTGCCAGAGAAAGAGACACAAGTGAGAACTTGCGCTTGCGCCTGCTGCTGAGCCTCTCAGTTGGCAGCCACATTTGCGAATGAGAGAAAATCTCTGTCATGCGAAGGCATCCACACACAATGTCAAACACACAACAGTAGAGAACTGAAAAGCGGCTTCTGCTAATCTGATCGTCTGTCAGTAATCTCTCTCTGCTCCACAACTGTCTGACTGCGCGAGCTCATCAGTGCGAACTGCATTTCCAGGCGAAGGTCAGACTCCTCTCGGAGGAAATACAACCACTACTGTATTATGCGGTAACACTGCTGCATCTGTACAACACTACTGTACACATACACATTCTCACACACGAACAAACAAAGCTTTACTGTTAATATTGGCTGCACACAGGAGCAATGAATGACAAGCAAAACATGACTCGGGACTGGGTGTGTGTGTGTGTGTGTGTGTGTGCATGTGCATGCATGTGTGTGCATTACAGCAAGTTACTGACATATCGACAATTCTGACTTTCCCTTCACTCGTTAAAAGCAGCTCCAGAGTCAGACACCAAGTGGATTTCACATGCAGAGGAAATGGGAATGATACAAACTATGAAAATCCATAAACACTGTCTCTGTCTCTCTCTCTCTGCCTCTCACTCACTCTCACACTGACACGCTCTCTCTCTCTCTCTCGCTCTCTCTTTCTTTCACTTGCTCACTCGCTTTCGCTCTCTCTCTCTCTCTCTCTCTCTCTCTCTCATTGACAAACTGAACAGTTGAGCTTCACGCTTTCAGACAGAGGGAGGTTTACACTGAGCGTAAACAGACCTCAGTCTGACCCAGCCATGAAACGCTGGCCCATCCAGGCCACTCAGGACACACCCTCAGTCTTATGTAATCCCACGTAAAGGAAATGGAAATGCTTGCCTTAGGCCATCCAGCACTGAGTATATAACAGCGCGACATCAATCATGAGACTGTCATACACTTGATTCTTTTACATTACTCTTAAAAAATGCTCCCACCAAAAAAAAAGCACCTGCTCATGTGCGTACGTGCGCACACACACACACACACACACACACACACACACTCACGCATGCTCGCACGCACGCACAGTTCTAATCCCAGTCACTATAATTTTGCGGTGATTTTGTCTATATACTTTGAGCTAACTGTGACCTGGCCTTAAAGATCCTCCAGCTCCTCCAGAGATCTGCAGCTGGCAGAACGCCCACTGCTCTCATGATGGAGTGCTTTGCGCTTCGTTATACCGCAGGCTTGATTTTCCAGATCTCATATGAACTAAAGACGCTGTGGCACGCAGCTGGCCGATCTCCAATCATTTCTGGGGCTCTACAACGTGAGAACAATATATGAAAAGAGCTGCAATTCTTACATAACTCGCCCGTTATGGATGTATGTACCCTGATATTAAAATTGTCAGTGCTGCTGTGATCGCTTCATTTCAAATCCGGCATTGTTGAGCAGAGCCAAAACCCTAAACAAAAGGGTTCCGCTGTCCGATTCTTACGACTGCGCTGAGTATTTCATGTAAACAACAAAAAAAAAAACACAAGTCACAAGCTCCTGGCAGTGGCAGTAAAGAGCACCTCTAACCCTTTCTCCTCCAGGGTCATCACTCACGGGTGCTCTATGACCGGTGCCTGGCGACCCATCTGGGCAGACACACAAAAAATCAATGGCTCAAGTTGAGTGACGAGCTGCGCAACTGAAATAGCTTGTGTGTGTGTGTGTGTGTGTGTGTGTGTGTGTAGCTGGGTCCAATGTTATGCACTTTTAATGTCATTAAAGTTCCAATTACGATGCACTTATATTAAAGTGTCTCTCACATTAGACAACCCTTCTGTGTGTTACCACCACAGTTTCACTGTATCTCAGATACATCTCTCAGTCCATTTCTAGACAGGGCATAGTGTGTCGTTCTGTCTTGATACGAGCTTATGTATGCTCATCGCATATGCAGTGACTGCTCCGATCTAAATGTATTTCTGTCAATCAAAAGAGCCCTGTTACGTGCTCGGGCCTTTTCGTTTCAGTTGTTCTTCGTGCTGTGGTATTAGAATTAGTTTCTCAGGTTATCCACACGAGGGCGCACCAAGGACCCGTGAGCTGTCGAGATGACGTCGTCACAGCAACGGACGACCTGATTGGCTAAAAGGAAAATGAACCTCCTGTTAATATTAAAGATCTGCGTCGTCAACGTCTAGACGATGCTCTGTGTTGGCGCAGTTACTCCGTGTGGTAGGCACTTTTGGAGACGATTTTGACTGTTCCTTTTTTTTTTTTTCCTGTCCCAGGTTCTTTAGAATAGGGCCTTGTGAGTTATTACTTGCTGTCCAGCTAGGTTCTTCGAGAGCCTTTTCTTCATAAAGCCTCTTTAGAGGCTTTATGCACAAGGCCTCGACTAGTTACATAATATGCTTCTCCATTAGCAGCACTGAGTTGTTACAGCCTGCGTCAAAAAGGACCACTGAGAGTCACTTACTGATAATTGACCTCTCGCAGCCGTTGGTTTGGGCTTCGGAATGTCAACATGCGTTTGAGTCTGTCAAGACTTTGCTTTGTTGCTCCTGTGCTTGCTGCTACAAATTTTGAGCGCCGTTTTAAATTAGAGGTGGATGCAAGAGGATGAGTCAGGAATAGTTCATCCGGTCTGTTACTTTTCGAGAAAATTCTCAAGATGCCAGTTAAATTACTCCAGAATTGAAAACGAAACCCTTGCTCTATAGGGCGGTAACAGCACAAAGACAGGTCTGTACAACTTGTATCAGTGATTCCCTCTTTGGGGAAAAAGCTGGAATGACATTTTTAGATTGATTAATAAATAAACATGGTTCAGATCGACCACATACATTTCATACTAAAACTATAACAGTTTCATAACATGCAAGATACATATTTTTACATGTTAAAATCATATTAATCTGTATGTATTAACTGTTTATAACAAACGTACAACATGGGGCATATATGGATATATATATATATATATATATATATATATATATATATATATATATATATATATATATATTTGAAAGAGGCCACAATCATTTAAATATTAATGTTTTTTCTACCATACACATAAAAAGCTATAATAATATTCAATATTTACACAACCTTTGTTTGGTTATTTCTCCTCTTTGTTAACAGGGGAAATAAAGATTCTCTAGAGCCATGACTCTCTGATATCCTTACAACACACAGCCAGCCAATAGAGAGCAAGCAGACTGTACGCAGAACCAGTACACAACATGCACTACAACCGGGACTTCGTGAGCTGTATGAGCCAGGCTTTAGGAGCGAAAACACAATGAGCAAGTTCCCCATCACAACAGCATCTGTCTGCCTTTCTGTGCCAGTAATGAAACACTGTAGACACCTGAGCTGCTTCGGTCTCTCATACCTGGAGGGGGTCTCTCAGGTTTCCGGGAAATCAGATACGGCTCAGTGGTAATATGCTTCACAGGCACTAATGTGAGTTTACACCTTCTCAATCCACCCTTCAGCAATTCTAGGCACTCGGTCAGGGACAGAATTAAACTTAAGAATTAAGATTAAGCTTTAACCCGCTCTAATAATAATGCAGACTATTGAATTGGACAGCAACATAAATTTCATTCGTTTTTGCCCTGTATTCCTGAACAATGGTTTTGGCTTCTCAGCTGGTTGTCACCGCATCACCTGTTCAAGCAAACCAAGAGTCTAGCGCTGACTCTAGATGTGATGTTACAAGCAACCTACTAGGGCTGACTCTAGATGTGGTGTTAGTACCTCGACTCTGCTTCCTTTGTCTCTCAGCCTGAAAATTCAAGAGACTTTACAGTGTAATTAAAACAGGTCTTCATGAGACTGAACGATCGAAATGAACCAATCATCCACAGGCAAAGCCTGTGGGATCATCGGGATCAGAATCAACTGCTTGAGAAATACAAGCAATAACACCTGCTGATCTTAGTAATAGCAAAAAAACACTGAAGGCCAGAGCAATACATATCCCAGGAGGACTATCCTACCCAGTTGAACAATTCAGTGACACTAGTAGACATACTGTATGTGTCAGAGACTAAAGAGAAGAATAAGCCATCATGATCTTTGAGGGTTCACTACAATATGCAAACGCCTTGGAGACACCTCATGAATAAAAAAAAAAAGATAGATTACAGGTGGATAAAACTGCATAAAAAGCTGTAGAGCTCCATAACAAATGTTAATATTAATGGGTCCCAGAGTGACAGAGAAAGGGATGTGTGAAAGCCTAATAGAAGTATCTATCTTAACTATTCAGACAAAAGGCCAATAGTTTAAGTCAATCAAGGGCAATCCTTCAGTGACTGGCCTACAATTCCAGTTCAGAGTTTACACTGCATCTATAAATCATGAATGGAACCATTAACATAACAATAATATTAAAACATTAAAGTAATTCATTACTTTAAATAAAAAATACTTCTAAAAAATTATATATATATATATATATATATATATATATATATATATATATATATATATATATATATATATATATATATATATATTTGATCAAAATATGCACAAAAAATTGTAATGGTTCTTGGAAAAATTCTTGTTTGGCTTCTTATTTGCAACCCAAATAGGTAGTCTATCTTAAACATTTAGATTAACAGTAGAGGACGCTGTGACTTTTTTATGTATTTTGTAGTGTACCAGTGATGTACGGTTGGTAAATTCAAGCACAAATGTGGAGCCCAAAAGCGAAAAGAAAAATGTGCACAGATGGATAAATTAAACAAACTTCCTAAATGGGGTGCTTACTTCAGAAGACAGGATAGACTCAATGAGTTTGCTGTTTTGTTCCATGGTTCTCAGCACTGAAAATGCCAGAGACCGGAATTTGGACTTGGATTCTATTGTAGATCATTTTTGCTGAGTGCAGAATTCATTTCATAACTTTCACCTGAGTGAGTGTCCTACAGCTTTTTAGCTGTGTTCTGTAAGTCAGTGACTGGCTAAGTCTATCACCCAATCCAAACTCCATTTCATTTCTATATGAATTTCACTTTCACTAACTGCCCCTAAAAATTGGGAGTAGTGCTATGTATAAAAATAGTTGGTATTCGTATATGGCTCAGTATAAACATGTACACCCTCAAAATAAAGCTGACATTCTGCACTTTAACCTCATAATCACCGGATCATTTCAAATCCGATGTGCAATAGTGCAATAGGCCAAACCAACAATAGTCTCACTATCTGGTTACTTAAGCGTTACACTTTTACATGTAACCACGTGGCCAGATTGGCACGCATGGTGCGCACACACGTATTCCCACACAGCACTTTTAAGCACGCGGACAAACCCAGGTACAAGCAAGGAAACCTTTTTGGACCCTTTGAAATCCTGTGCATGTGGCAGAACAACTCATGTACCAGTTGGTCAAGGAGAGCGCCCTTCAGAGGGGGACTCACCACTCCGAGTCCACTGGCGTGATGTCGATGCGCGGGGTCGTGTTGAAGGGTAGCGAGGTCGGCCTGCAGATGAGCTCCTCATCAGGGGTGCGGCACCTCTCTGCCTGTCGCCATGACAGCGGGGGCAGCTGCAAGTTGCCAGAGAAACGGCGTCGCCACCGGCGCAAGTCCACTCCCAGTGTGTAGGCAGAAGACGTGAACGAGTCGGTGAGACCACTGTCTGGAGGCTCTTTACTGTCCTGCACACACAGAGAGGACGAAAGAGAAAGAGAGGGAGTAAGCAGGAGATGAGGACAAAAAAAGGAATGGAAACACTGGTAAATGCAAGGAATGCACCTGGGCCAGGTAAAGTTAATGCATGTCTTTTTGCAGATATGGAACGTGTCCTTTATGAAACTGCGCCACCAACTCTCGCCACTAGAGGGCAACATGAGTCTTAAAATCAACACTTCAACAGTGGGAGAAACTGCAATAGGCCTGTGTAAAGCAATACTACACATTTTGCATTTATGGCATTTGGCAGACGCTCTTATCCAGAGGGACTTATAAAAGTACTTTGTCATTTACTCATTGAATGTATCGTAGCCAGTACAGTACAGTTACAGTACAGAAAGACCAAGTCTTGTCCAAGTTGGCACACCCATGTCAGAAATCCATAATGTGCATCAGACAATAAATATAAACCTGTTTTTGAAGAATAACAACCTCCTCCCCCTCCTCTACCACTTAACTCTCTAGAAATAAGTTAGAATCACTAAGACACATTGGCATACCCTCAGTCACATGACCAGATAAACCACCAAGTTATTTATTTCTAACAAGGTGTGATTATGCTTTATGAAAGATTTACAAGTATAATCCTTGTATGTATAGCATAGTGCATAATCCTTTTTAGACATAAAATGCCACATCTAATGTGAAGTACTGTATCTTTAGAAAAAAGACACTTAATGTCCTGGATGTTCTGGAGATCCTGTACTAAATCCATTTTAAACCTCCTCCATGTGGGGGACCCCATCCATGGAGCGTGAACTGGTTCATTCAAAGACTACAAAGCAGTTTGATTCTTCACCTCATTTGCGCTGATCATAATCACTTTCATAAATATTGTTTGCTAATTTTGGTGGCAAAATTTGTTTTTGCTCCTTCAACAACAGAAAAACATGAACATCCCTTTCTCGATCAAAGTTGCAATTCCTCATTAAGCTTTGTAGCACTTAGGTGTCTTCATAACTTGCTAAGTTAACTTGATCTTGTTCGTTCATTTGCGAGTGTTTCCCTTCCTCACTAAAGTACAAACGGCAGTAAAAGACTTACTAGTTTTAGGCCTATTTTTATGCAGTCACCACACCTCCATGCAACTTCTATGTTAAACAATGTAATGTTTTACAGCACAGTAGTAATATTCATATTTTGGCAGCCTGCATCAATCCCCACAAAACCAGAGCAACCCCCCCCCCCCCCCCCCCATAAAACCCCCAAAATGTTGGAGCCACTGCCCATCAACCCCGACAAAGTTGAATCAACGTCCCATCAACCCCCACTGAAGCTGGAGCAGCACCCCATCAACCCCCACTGAAGCTGGAGCAGCACCCTATCAACCCCCTCTGAAGCTGGAGCAGCACCCCATCAACCCCCACTGAAGCTGGAGCAGCACCCCATCAACCCCCACTGAAGCTGGAGCAACACCCCATCAACCCCCACTGAAGCTGGAGCAGCACCCCATCAACCCCCTCTGAAGCTGGAGCAGCACCCCATCAACCCCCACTGAAGCTGGAGCAGCACCCCATCAACCCCCACTGAAGCTGGAGCAGCACCCCATCAACCCCCACTGAAGCTGGAGCAGCACCCCATCAACCCCCACTGAAGCTGGAGCAGCACCCTATCAACCCCCACTGAAGCTGGAGCAGCACCCCATCAACCCCCACTGAAGCTGGAGCAACGTCCCATCAACCCCCACTGAAGCTGGAGCAGCACCCCATCAACCCCCACTGAAGCTGGAGCAACCCCATTCAGTATCCATGAGAGGGTAAGTTGTCACGCAACCATATAATTAGCCAGATGTCGCTAAGGCATTCACATGTCTGAGTTACAATACATTTCTGTCTTCCATGATCAAATAAAGCAAAGGCTCATTTTGTCAGACTGTAATAATACCTTAATAACTCTCATTTCCAGGCCTGTGGGGTAGGCCTGGGGGATATTCGAAATGCCATTTTACTAATCACGTTGACGAGAACTCACAGAATGCTCAGATACAGTAGAGACTTAGTTTAAAAACACGTTCTATACTTGTCAGACTCTGAGAACTTATTTAGCAGTGTTCTTCATTTACAGCGTTTAGCTGACACTTTTATCCAAAGTAACTTACAATCATGACTGAGCACAAGTTGAGAGTTAAGGGCCTTGCTGAGGGGCCCAATAGCAGCAGCTTGGCAGTGGTGGGTTTGAACCAGCAACCTTCTGCTTACAAGTCAAGCAGCCCAACCACTGAGCTGTCTTTAGACACTGAAAGATTAACGCTACCAGACTCCCTCGATATCATCAACCATTTATTAACATAAGACACGAACGACAACAGTAGCACTCATACGCAACACTAACAAAGGACATGACTTACACGTTTAACTACACACACGCTACAGTACCATTTCACAATGACCACACACACGTTTTACACACATCAGCGAACAAACAATGACCAACACAACGCACACACCAGCGGAGGTTTAACTAGACAGACAAAACACAAAACATTAAACCCCCTGCAGCTGTGCGCTTACACGGAGGGCGTGGCTACAAAGAGTGAACCCGCACCACGTGACTCGTGGGGGGTGGGTCCCGTGTCAGAAAGATAAAGCAGTAATACCATGAACTGTCAAATATTTTTCCGTTTTATAAATGTTCTGATGACACAAAACTCAATAAACAAAGTTTGTTTTTGGTTTTTTTAAAAAACACCAATAACATAACGTGTCAATTTTGGATATACCGTAAAATTGTGTACTGACCTTTTTTAAACTGCTCAGTATTGTAATGAATATAGTAATAAAAGTTTCAGACCTGGATGGGTGATAGGCCATATCACTCCTGAAGATACCTGGTCTTTAGCCTCTAACTTCAATCATTACCCATTGTACTTACAAGCAATGCATTAGCATGCTCAATATGAACTGATGTTTTTTGAAGCCTTTTATTCAAGTGAAATGATAATGTGAACTTTAAACCCGAAAACGGGACACACGCATAAGATACAGTTCACCGGTAAAAATGCAAAATGTTCGGAGAGACATGAATGCATTAAAGAAATACAGAAGACAGCAACACAGCAACACTCCTACAGCAGCGGTAGAGAGTGCTAGATGCTAAAGACACGAAAACACACCCACACACTCCTACTTCACACATCACCAGCGGAGTCAAGAGGAACCCGCATCTCCCACGACTGGACCGACGGACAAAATGTGATTCCAATTTCATACCGCGTGCCCTTGTAAATGAATTGACTGAACTCACTTTATATTTTGGAACTATGATAAATAGAACAAAACTGCACAAAAGCAGACAGTTGCAGCTTGTGTAAGAACATTTCTCGTGTACAAACATAAGAAGTGAGTGTTATAAATACGCCAAGCAAGAAAGTTATAAGGCGAATAATTACTCTTAACCCAAAACATGAAAAAGAAAAAAGAAAATCGTGATTGGATACCTCATGAAGAGGATGTCAGGAAGTTCAGTTCAGCAGCGCTTTCAATATTTCCCAGCTCCACGAACAGTCTGTGCGGTGAAGTCCAAAAAAAGGCAGCGTAAGTCGGCCCACATAAGCGTCCTGATCCCGGGCTGGCCTCCAGTCCCTCACGGAGCCAACACAGAGGGAAGGCGTCATCTACACCCGAATGTGTCTGGCACTCAACATGTTGAGTGCACCTCCTATTAATCATTCCGTGCGATTGTTTCTATTCTAAGTGAACGTGTATAGAGCTTGATTTAATAAGGTTATTACCAGTGGTAATACTAGCATCCTAGTCATGTTAGTGACCAGAACTTGGTTTGACTTTAAGAACGTTTGACTTTAAGAAAAGGGTTTTGTCAATTAACTGTGGAAAGCCCTCCTGATTCCCCAGCACTGATACAGTGGAAAACAATCCCATTAACAAAAACATTAATAGAAAAAAATACATGCCAAACCACACTAATAGACAAATGTGTCAGCAATGTACACCTCGATGGCTTCATATTAGATTTGGATTGTCATAAGGACTGATAGCTTTGTGATGATACAAAGTGATAATGTGCTTTATTTGAACCCAAAAGCTCCAAAGATATCTACAAGCAAGGGAGCCTTTAACAGCTCCACAGAGGCACATCTCAGCTGGGTCTTCAGCTCCACAGATTAAAGGACATCCCCTTCCGTTCACAACATGTCTGCTCTCACCATTCTGTAGCATGGTATCCCCAGGTGAACCAGAGTCTGAGTCATCCTGAGTCATACATTAGGTATGCCCAGATCTCCCCGTGTGGGAGCCCAGGGGTGACCTTCTAAAGGAGCGCGGTCTCTGGAAACGTCTGCGGCCGTCTCGGCTCACTGCCAGAGGCCACACATCCCCGAGACCGCAGCCCTTTCTAGTCGTGAAACTAATGCAGCATCACGCTGGGCTGGGATTCACAGCTGCCCCAGCACACCATTCTCAAGGTAAAACCGCATCAGTAGTCAAACGAATTATCTCCATTCCTCCCACAGTCTGTGGGAAATGCAAAATACAAACTGACCTTAGGCTACAGTGCGCCAGAGTTTTAAATATAATGCAATGTTATATCCTCTAAGCATGCTTAACTAAAAAAGGAAAGAAAAGGCAAGTAAATTAAAGAAAAGCTTTTTAAAACCGTGAGCAAAATTATCATTATATCAATAAAAGAGTTATCCATGAATGTAAGAGTATAAAGCTAAATAAACACAGTAACTGAAGGTGTATTTGCAAGGGCAAATAGCAATTGCAATCTGTGGCCCTACAATCTTTCTGTGACATTTTTTACTTCTGTGTACTTGTCTCAAGAGGGACACCTTTTCCCAAAGCCTGGGGTAAAGTACAGTCACACCAGTGTGACCAAGTGTGTTAGATTACTGCTGTGCTTGTCATTTCACCGATCATTTACATGAGCCTAACCCAGCACGTCAAGCACTAGACAGAAACACCGTGATTCACTTGCTTAGGTGATGACCTGTACATGGATTACGCAGCTGTTCGTGCTGGTCTGAAAAGGCGCTTTGTCAAGCAGCATTCAGCATCAGCATTCAACATCAGCCAAGCATGGAGGAAATGCCAGAAAACAGACAGAGCCCAGCAGCAGAGAAGGCTGGCGACAGAGCCCCGCATGGGAGAATGGAGGGAGGGAACCTGAGACACAGGCGTCTTTACACAGGCGACACAGGCGTCTTTACACAGCACACAGTGCCTACCCAGTGTTCCGTCTGCATTCACCCATTATACCGTGGAAAGAAAAGCAGATAACGAGGAGGCTGGAGTCCAAAAAAAAAAGAAGCAATCATTAAGTGTACTTTTTCTTCATAAAAAAGCATAAAAACACACAGGCACGGACACTCGGAAAAGCCTGCTGCGTCTCCTGACGTGGCTGTTGTCTTATTCCAAGTATGAACGCAGCTTTGCACTATGGGGGAAAAAAATCAATTCACAAGGTACGTGTGCGCGTGAGTATGTCTGTGAGCATTTATGTGAGCGTGTTTGTGTTTTTCCAAATGACTGGAGGTTGTGAAAAGCAGAAGGCCAGCTGTTGGAGTGTAGAGGGCAAATGAATGAATGAACTAAAGGCATGGGGAAAATCTGCGTGTTATTTAATAAGCAACTACAGGGACTAATTGCACTGACAGGATCAAACCACAACATTCCTTATTTGAGGGAAAAACCACTCAATTATGTGGTGTAGCACTGCAAAACCAATTAAAGGCACGAGTCAATTAGGACTCAGAGCAGGACTCTAGGCAGGGGAACGGGAGCTAAAGCCAGTGAATCAGTGGGTAGTGGGATGGATTTTGCACAAAGCAGGATCATGTTTCAGCAAGCCGTTGAAAAGTAAGTGTGGGTTTAGGAAGAGCCACAGTCCTGGAGACTTGAGGGAGGGTGGTAGGGAGGGTATGTAACCATAGAAACGAGCCATACACGGTCCCTCAATGGGAATTTTTCTCGGATGAGTGAAAGTGGAGCAGCCTTGGTGGACTAAAGCTTGTAATATAACACATGTGCTGAAAGGGTTTTGAATATAATTCAGCTCCTTGGGTTTCCTTAGCTGTCTACATTTGTGAGATTATGGAGAAAAAGATATTGAAGAACCACACTTATATGACACATATACCACTCTACAATGAATAGCACAAACTCAGGTTGAGGTTGTGCAGAAGTTGAAGTTGTGCTTCTGCCTGTGTGGCTGAGGTTGTGTTTGTGTCTGTGTGCTGAGCTTGAGGTTGTGTTTGTGTCTGTGTGCTGTGCCTGAGGTGCTGAGGTTGTGTTTGTGCCTGTGTGCAGAGCTTGAGGTTGTGTTTGTGTCTGTGTGCTGTGGCTGAGGTTGTGTTTGTGTCTGTGTGCTGAGCTTGAGGTTGCGTTTGTGTCTGTGTGCTGTGGCTGAGGTTTTGATTGTGCCTCTGTGCTGAGCCCGAGGTTGTGTTTGTGTCTGTGTGCGGTGGCTGAGGTTGTGTTTGTGTCTGTGTGCTGTGGCTGAGGTTGTGTTTGTGTCTGTGTGCTGTGGCTGAGGTTGTGTTTGTGCCTGTGTGCTGTGACTGAGGTTGTGTTTGTGTCTGTGTGCTCAGGCTGAGGTTGTGTCTGTGTGCTGTGGCTGAGGTTGTGTCTGTGTTTCTGTGCTGAGCTTGAGGTTGTGTTTGTGTCTGTGTGCTCAGGCTGAGGTTGTGTCTGTGTACTGTGGCTGAGGTTGTGTTTGTGTCTGTGTGCTGTGGCTGAGGTTGTGTTTGTGTCTGTGTGCTGTGGCTGAGGTTGTGTTTGTGTCTGTGTGCTGTGGCTGAGGTTGTGTTTGTGTCTTGAACATTACATGGCAGCAAAAGTAGAGCAGGATGCTAATGTGTAAAACAGGGAAGGATTTTGTAACAATCACCATCAATAAGGATAACACAATACCTTAACAAATCTTAACCTCTGCTACCTTACCATTGTATGCAGTGAAATTATTATTCTACAGTACTCATTTTTTACATATCTCCATATTCAAGTTACCCACGTCTTTTTAATAAATCCAATGAATAAACACGGCGATCAGTAAGCTTAAACAAAATGACAAAAATTCCTTTAAAGAATCCCTCATACAAAACATGAAAGAACAGCAAAGAGAGGCCAGAGCACCAGCCGCTGACAGAAGCGCTGACCCAAATGTCCCATTTGGATGCCTCTATACAATAAGGGACAGAGCAGGGGAAGAGAGAAATGCAGAAGGAGAGGGCAGTGCCGCATGGATTCTTGGCGAGCTCTAAGGCCGTTGTCTGCTGTGCCAGGGAGCAGCTGGACTGGGTCTGATCAGCTGCTTGTCTCTTGTCTGAGGACCTCATGTCTCACTCTTATCTGATCACCCTTTCTTTTGCTGTCTCTTTTCACTCTACCTCACCTCTCACTCTTTTCTGAGGACACATCTCTCTCTCTCTCTCTCTCTCTCTCTCTCTCTCTCCCCCACACTCTCTCTCTCTCTCTCTCTCTCTCCCTCTCTCTCTCCCCCCACTCTCTCTCTCTCTCTCTCCCTCTCTCTCTCCCCCCACTCTCTCTCTCTCTCTCTCTCCCCCACTCTCTCCTCTCTCTCCTCTCTCTCTCTCTCCCCCCACTCTCTCTCTCCCTCTCTCTCTCCCCCCACTCTCTCTCTCTCCCTCTCTCTCTCCCCCCACTCTCTCTCTCCTCTCTCTCTCCCCCACTCTCTCTCTCCCTCTCTCTCTCCCCCACTCTCTCTCCCCCCACTCTCTCTCTCTCTCTCTCTCTCTCTCTCTCCCTCTCTCTCTCCCCCCCACTCTCTCTCTCCCTCTCCCCCCACTCTCTCTCTCCCTCTCTCTCCCCTCTCTCTCTCTCTCTCCCCTCTCTCTCTCCCCCCACTCTCTCTCCCCCACACTCTCTCTCTCTCTCTCTCTCTCTCTCTCTCTCTCTCTCTCTCTCTCCCTCTCTCTCTCTCCCCACTCTCTCTCTCTCCCTCTCCCCCCACTCTCTCTCTCCTCTCTCTCTCTCTCTCTCTCTCTCTCTCTCTCTCTCTCTCTCTCTCCACTCCCTTCCCTCTTGTTGCAACTCACTCTCAGGAGTTTTACAAATCAGCCCAAAAAGCAAGTCTCCCCACCCCAATGGCTGTGGGTTTCCTTTTTATCTCCAAAGCCATACTGTTGAGACACTTTGTGGTTTTTCATCAAGCATGACATAAACGTTCTTACCTCGTTGGGTGACACGCTCAACACACTTCTGCTCTTCTTCATCTTATGTGGAGTCTTCCCTGCCCTGTCCAAAAAAGGCCAGCTCCACTTGCACACCTGGGCGAAAAAAAAAAGAAAAAGATTTAACATTTTAGAAAAAGAGATTAAATCAATTTTCTCTCAACCTAACTACGTGTATTATGTCCAAGATAAGCAGAAAGCCTGTGGCATATACAAGCCATGCCCACACTGCTATACTGACCAATCAGCTGCCATTAACACTTAGACATAATACACACAGTTCTCTATTCAAAGTTGGCATGGAGAACTATAAAACTAATTTACATAAAGGGAACATAAAGGGAATAAAAATAGAATATTACATTACAAAGGTGAGAAATCGAGGATCACAGTGGCCTGTGTAAATAAAAACTATTGGAAACTAAAGTGTAAAAAGCTCTGAACTGTGAGGTGATACTATAAGTCTGTTTACTTAGAAGTGTACACGTTCCCTTTTATTCTTTTTCTCCAGCAGTCTAGGTTTGTCCAGACCGCTCTAGCAGTTCAAACATACAGAAATTCTAAAAATAAATTCTCATCAATTCTCACTTTCTGTTTGTCTCAGAGTGAACATCTAGATCAAAATGTCTGTAATAACATTAAAAAAAAATACAAATTCAGTCGCGCACGTCCAAGCTTTGATTGGCTTTGTGCTGTGTACTGATCCTGAAACGAAAACATCCAGAAATATGCTACGACGACAACATTATTTTATAGTTCCCTTAACAGTCACACCTCATAAACTGCACACGGGCGTGTTGATCATCTTTACTCTTCCACAATCACAAGCTGTAAATCATCTGTAAACAAATAACCATTCTAATACCACTCCATTCAAATCAATACCTGACCTGCAACTAGCTGCAAAGTGCTATGCTAATACATACTGTAGAGCACACTCTCATCAGTATTCCTCTCACAGAGAGAATGCCGGTCCTTTCATGTTCTTTTGTTGTCTTCCAACCCATGTCATGCTTTTACTGGCTGTGAACTAAATTGTTGTGTTCCATTTTATCTAGTCAGAATTTTTCTGATAATGTACTTAAAGGTAAAATCAGAGTTCAAGCATTAACAAGTACCACCAAAGGTACCAGGGTACATCATAGTCTTAAAACATGGTTGAGCATGTTCCTGGATATCTTTTAGCAGGTACAACTGCTATGGTGTCATATGTGTCGGTTTCTCAATGCTGCTTGACCTATGGTTGCGTCTGTTGTCAGACTTTCTAATCTCCAGTACGGTATGAGGGAATGATCACAGAGGATAGAAGCGCCACGCTCATGAGCATGGCTGACATAACAATAACCGCGGTGCTACGGTCATCAGACGAACGTGGCTCCAATCTGCACGTTACACTGCACTCCTAAACACTCTCCCTTTTAAGTACTGCACAAGTGCACCATGCTTAGCAGCAATACATTTCCATTAAGTGCTCTCTCTGCACACTCTTTATAGAACACGTGAAGCTCTGTTTCATGACGAGAAGACGAGGCATCCGTGGACGTCCTTAATGACTGTCATTTTCAAAATGGGACAGGTGCGAATACACAAGATAAAGAGCAGGGAACAAATACAGGGTCCATGACAGGACTATGCAGTTACACTGTCACATGGCTTATACATCACCTATCTGTAGGAAGAAAAACATGCAAACCATTGTCTAGCATTTCAACACACATGTAAGTGAAGGGCGGTCCAAAAATAAAAAGCTTGTTCTGGATATTTCTGTAAATGTAGTTTGCCTTTGTTGATGGGCAGTTTGCCTTTGTTGATGGGCAGTTCAAGATGAAGTAGTCATTTTAGGAGTTTGAGGATTTCTGGATTTTGAATACCAGTGTGATGTACATCTTAATGTTTCATGTAAGAGAAGGGTTTGAATATTTTTAAAAAATTTAATCTCAGGTTGCCTAATACCAAGAGCAATTACCAATGTATAAAACTACAAAACAAAGAGAGCAAATAAAAATCATTTGAACACTTTTACAAAAATCTACACCCACACACACACACACACACACACACACACACACACACACACATGCTGCTGTCATGGGTCTCCACCCACTCACTCACTCTTACGCTCCCTAAACCTCTGTCTTTCTCAGCCTTTCACCATTTGGGTTTCTCAGAGTAGTTAAGACGTATTTCGCATGTAGCATTTTTGAAACACTTCCAAGCAACGTAGACATTTCGAGTTTACTAAACTTACTGCCACCATCATCGGTGCATCAATATCATTAAAAGACTAGAATTAATCACATGTTTTATATAACAACCCCTTGATATTCTAGGCTTTCCCCAGACTCTCATACAATTGTGAACTCAGATTAACAGCACTAATATAGGATAAAGACACAAGAGGACTGAAAAACGTGACAAGTTCAGAAAACACAACCCACTGTAGATGAGTGCAAAAGCATCCTTACCACTCAGAATTATAATGATTTTAATATGAAAATGTAACATTCTTGTGCATAGGAGACCATAGGGAAATTATAAGTAAATTGTTAGTTATTTTAGAGGCCGTGTTATACACTGCTATAATGCTACATTATAGATGCTGTATGGAATAAAGACCTGCTGACCAATCAGCTGCCATTAACACTTAGACATAATACATGTAGTTCTCTATTCAAAGTTGGCATGGAGAACCATAAAACTAATTTACATAAAGGAAATAAAAATAGAATATTATTTAAAAAAAACATTTTCAGTAAATTGTAAGTTATTTTAGAGGCCGTGTTAATAAACGTACATGTAGCACATCTAGAGCGGTGCTTGTGGGCGACTATACCACAGTTATTATTCAACTGGTAATTTATCTCACGCTTGACAAGTCTTTCATGTTTTAAGATGATGATTAGATGAGGATGCTTAAAAGGTGATGTGGTCTGTGCATTATCCTGGAATATTTTGAAGTGTTTAAGTATAATATTAGCCACTATTTGATTTGTAGGTTGATAAGAGGTTTATTTTTTTTATGTTTTGCTTTTTTGGCAACTCAAGTGACCTGAATTGCTTAATTTGATTAAATATATCCAATAAACCATGCAAACACTTCACTATCTTTCCAGTATGTGACAAATGAAAAGAGATACTCAAATATGTTTATTAATTCAGGAGGCACAGCACGGGCACTTGACTTTGCCTCTTTATTATTAACATTAAAATCCATGAAAACATATTTACTGATTTCACACTGTGAAGATACCTGTAGTGGCACTACAATAATCTGACTTTACTGTTTAATCTGAGAAGGCCTTTACTGTATACTCTGAGGAGAAAATGACTACATGGCCACTAATCTGCTCCCCACAGTGAGGTAATTCATATTTCTGTTAAAAAGCTGTTTTTGTGTCTAGGGATTTCTTCATCAGTGGAGCAGTAATAACAGCACTGGGTCTTGTTGCGTGTCAGAGGAATTATACACATTTCTGAAGAATGCTAGGGTTCCATTTGCAGTTATATTACTGGGCTAAGGTAAAAGATACCAGTCACCCTGGGTTTTGAAAAGACATCTGGACCCGCTACAGTTTCACTGTGTAATTGAGTAATGGGGCCTTGTATTGGTTTTGTGCAGCATCAGCATAGTCATATAGTATTTATTTGGAAGAAGTAAAAAGCACATTTTGCAACATTTTGTAAATATACATTAAAGGAATGAAATGTGATACTTTCTCAGCCTTTATATTGTAAATCCCCCCTGTTTGTCTAAAATTGGTAATCCCCATGCTTGTTAACTCTATTATTCATACTTCTAAACTGTTGCAACCAAACCTGGAGTTCTAAATTCATACTGGCTTTAGAAAAGTCAATACAGGGAGTGATGCGGTGCACAGGTGCTAGCTATATCTAGTGTCCCACTGGTGATAGCTGTAATTTATCAAGTTATACCACTAGCATTACTTAACTGGGGCAGCAATTTCCACTACAAAATCCACACCTAAAAGTAGATATTGTATTATGAACGTTTTCTGCTTCACTGGATTTGGAAGAAACATCTTTTAGTAATTATTCCTGTAGGCTGGTTCCTTCATCACACTACCAGCAACGTGTTCCACCCTAGCCTAAGCTTTTCCTCAGAAAGGATTTTATCAACATTTTTATATTATGTAGTTTCTGCTTAAAAAGCTTATGAAGAGGTAACTCCATATCTGCTGATATTGGCTGATACTAATACTCTTTCGCATGACTACATTTGAAACAAGGTAGTTATCAAATTAAACTACATAGAAATAAGTTTCCTAAATTCAGATTTTCATGTTGAGCCCAATCCCATGCAGTTCCCGAATTCCCCGATTCAAGCCAGTCTCACTTCAGAAGAGTGGTACTGTTAACAAGCGCTGGCGCACCAAAGGTTAACTGGCAAGTCCTAGTCTCAATTATCATGCCACTAAACAGGTGCTTCTGAGAGGTGTTTTCCTCCTCCAGATAAAACCAAGCAGGCCATACACCAGGTTCCATGAGACACCAGCAAAGCTTCACCCCATCTGCAGCACAGGGCTACAGTGGTATCTGGTGTACTAAACAGCACTCCACATGGGCGGCTCAGTCAGCCAGGGCAAAACCGGCAGTATTCGCATGTAGGAAATATGTCATTGTTCCACATCAGCTGCCTTATAATTACTCCTTCAACCTGTTGCTGTTTAAGGATTTTGTGTGTGATTAGGGGGGAGGGGGTGTTACTTGAATGTTAAAAACCACTGGTTACTTTTGATTTGTACATTTTGACCATATCTATTTTTTCAAACCTTGGTTTTCCTGCACTTATGTTCAGTTATACACTTTAATTTCACTGCATTATTTCATAATTCACATGCTCTATTATCTACCACACCAAAGGGCTTGTGACTACTCACTAATAAATTATTCTGATGTTGGTTATTATGGCCTATGAACCACCATTTACCCTAAAAAATCTGAGTGAAATATCCACTATAGGACATTTAAATGTGATCAGCCAATTTAACCTGTTATTATTTAAACTAAATGCATTTTATGTAGTAAAGGCATATGACTTATTAACTACATTAAAACTAATATTAAAGATATATCTGAAAGAGGGAAGAATTCTGGAATCAGGACTGTCTGAATTTAAGGGGTCTAATTTGTCTTTGGCTTACCTGAATGGATTTTTCTAGTGGCAGCTGAAGGAAACTAACACAGCCAAATTCCAAGTTAAAAGGAGAGCCAGAAGTCATCTTGCCTCCCACTGGACTGCAAGCTGTTTTCATGAAATTTCCACAGCACAAACCACATGGAATCTACTGGAAGAAAAGACACTGTCTGTATAGACAAAGTCTCATGCTGTGGTCAAAATTGAAAACAACATTGTGCCTCTCTAATATGTCCTAGTTTCATTCAAGTAACAGAATCTGACCCACCGGTTGCCTAAAGTCCGTACTGGAGATGACGGAAAGACTGTTAACTGCACACTGATGGTTTGGCCTGGTCTAGGCTCAGACCACAGAAGAAACGAAAGGAGAGCACTAATCACTTATTTTATTAAGCAGCAGCAATATCGGAGAGCCGGCAAGGCCAAAATAATCACAGCTGTAAAATAAAACTACCTTACCTGCCTAATCCAAAGTGAAACAAAAGAAACATAGTTCCCTAACTCCCTAGTGATACACAGGTGAAAAGGTTCCCCAGTACTTACACTCATTGTTGGGTATTTACAAATTTATAAAGTATTTATAATCAAAAAGGTCAAATCCAGAATGGCAAAGACAAAAGACACAATCAAAAACAGCCGAATGGTTCCTGCTACTCTTACAACAATAATCAGATTTCCAGTGCATCCCCTCCTGAGTCACAACAAGCTTTAGAGATTCAGCTTCATCAGACCTTAAAAGCCACACTAAGAACATGTTGCGTATCTCAGGAGAAAGACTGGGATGAGCAAATTCCACTTCTATTCGTTTTTCACGACTCTGTTCAAGAATCGTTTGGCTTTAGTCCCGTTGAGTTGATCTTGCTCATTGGGTTCATGGACCTTTGAAAGTCTTACAAGAACAACTCCAGTCTTGAGCTGTGAAGGAGGCACTGTGACAGTACTCCCAACTGTTAGAGAGTGCTAGCTGTCTAAGTAGTGGTCTGGTAACAGCTTCACAACAGTCACCCTACCCAACTGTAGTGCTGGCTTCAGTCTAACGCTGTGAATAGCTCAGTTTTCTTGCAGCTCATTAACATGTGGTTCTAATTTAAATGGTCACTTAATCGCAAACATTAAGGAACAGTGCTGTTTGGTTATACCCACCCATTAACAACATTAGTATGTCTGGTGTATCTAGTCTACTAAAACACATATTGTAGCCATTGTGGGTGAAAGGGGTAAACCCCCAGCCACTCAGTAGAAGCCAGACAGCCTGCTCAACCCAGGCAAGATGAGATGGTGTCAATATTTATCACACACCAGTGAGTGCTATGGAGAAAATCAATGGTTGGGCACTGGGGGTGGTGCTCCATAATTTTACAGCTCACAGGGTAACATGGTCTGCTCATTTCTGAAAACCCAAACAGAAGCTCCAGGATACGGCAGCAGAGTATTTCTTATGCCAAAGGAACAAATCATGTTTATCAAAATATCCCCACACCCATGACTGTTTTTAAAGTTTTAAAATGCCCATGCTAAAGGAGCATTTTAAAAATGAATGAAGGTGCCCGTGGTGTGTGAGGAAATGCACATGCTCACAGGCACGTCCACGGGGCAGGAGACAAGTTTCCACCAGCATGGACCAGGGGACCTGAAATACACGACGGGCGAGCGGGGAATTATCACCTGCTGTACACATAAACCCACACACACATACTGGTGACCCAGTTGTCATGACACTGGCCTGATCCCAGACTCACAGTCGCATTACTCTCAGTAGGGGGTGAGCATGTGGAAACACCTGCCTTCCCTAGCCAGTGAATAAGGCTCAGGATTTAAACAGGGCTTGGCAATGCCACTAAAATATGAAATTCTCATCATACAGTACATGATAATGTGACACAATGTAGGATGAACAACCACGCCTGTGCGTGTAAGATTACAGGATTAATCATCTCTTAGACATATTGAGAATTAAGAGAAATTGGTGAGGCAGTGCAGTTTCAAAATTGTGCCCATACTTAGTAAAGTACAGCACTATAGTTATCCGCACAGGTGTAAATCATAAAGATTAGATTTATCTGTATGGATGTAAATCATAAAGATTACTTTCACTGTACACTATGATAAATACAGCTCTAAGCACAGAACATAGTGTGATTTATGTTTGAGGACGGTATTTCTCCAGCACTTTTCTGAATGAGAATTCACATCTTTCCATTTGCCACAGTGGCACTTTCACCTACTACTACTCTCACTCAGCTGTGTTCCAGAAAAATTACCATTAAACTAATATATCATTGACATATAACACTGGGCCTTTAAAAATGTCCATTAATCAAATGCTATAATGAGGAGATCCTCATTAAAGTCAAGTGTGCACAGCTGTTGCAAAGTATTGATTTGCAAACCAAATGGTATATGAGTGCTTCTTCCAAAGCAGTGTCATATTTTGCTTGAAAATATTTTGATTACAACAGATATGTGGTTATGGTGCTCATACTCAAACACTCATGTATACACACACTTCCACATACACACTTGTTTTTGCTGTTACAATCACAGTAAACATATCAAATGTTTGAATACTACATTAAATTGTATATAGTTCTTTCAATTAGTCACGTTTTGCCTTGATGACAGCTTTATACATTCTTGGCATTCTCTCAACAAGCTTGACGAGGTATGACTATCATCTTTTATATATGTATATATACACAGACATACCACAGAAACAGGATAGTATACCACCAATCTGTACACAGAAAACTGTAGGCTGAGGCTGCTTGAAGTACATGATGTAGAAATGTAGAGGGGAGGCAAACTCCATCATCCACACAGATATCCACATCATCCACAGATATGAATTGGCTTCTAGTGTTGTTGTCCAGTGTTCCACTGGATGGTGTTATGGTGTTATTGGCTTTATACAGACCTAGGCAATTGAGTATTCAGGTGTGTGCCATTGAGTCATATGCTTTCTTGTAGTCTGTCCAGGCAGTGCTTAGGTTGTTCTGTCTGGTTTAGAATCCTGGTAGACAGCTCTATCTGTCAGTAGGTGGTGCTTTGAGCCTCTGATGTTGTTACCAGTCCCCTTTTTGAGCTGTGCTCATGTACTTGCTCATTCAGCTTGAAGGATAGTATTCCTGACAGGAGCTTCCATGTCGTGGATCAGCAGGTTATTGGTCACTGACCAGTACTCCCCTGCCTTCTGTTTGCCAGCCTGGATGCGAGCTGGTATTTAGCAGCTGGTTCGTTTGTTGTGCTAGTCATTCCTGCAGACCTGTTAGGTTTTTTTTTTTTTTTTTAGCTAGTAGTCACAGATCGGGACAAGACCAAGGGCTGTCCAGTTTTTCATGTTTCTGACTCTCTCTTGGACTTCAACTGTTGTAATGCTGACTGGTTCCTGCTCTGGGAGATTGTGATGCTCTGCTCTGAGATCTCTTAACCACTGAGCACTGGTGTTATATGATGATTCATTCACCCATATGCTCATCTAGTACTGTTCTGTTTCAGCTCTGGGTGGATTCACTGACATCGTTCTGTTGCATCGCAACTAAGAGTACACTTTGAATCGTTCGTTGGCAAAGAGGGCATTTACTCTTTCGGCTTTTGCTTCTTTAGTACATCTCTGCGGTCTGGATGCCAGTGCTGTTAACCTTTGGTTAGCAGTCACTATTGCCCCACTGATGGGCAGCCCATTGTATTGCCTCTATAGTCATGCCCCATCTTTGATGCCCTTTATGTCCTTCTGGAGCTCTGCCAGTTTACTGACTTCCATCTGAGTTGTCTTCATCGTGGTTTTCAGCCTTTATTTCCAAGGAGGACAGCGAGAGTTGCCTATGGATTTTGTTTTGTAGCCTAGGGCTAGTGTCAAATATACTGGTTGTTGGGATCATGCTTATTGCTGCATTCATGTTATGACGCTGGGAGGGAAGGAGCAGGATGCGATTGTGGATATGGAGTTGCTTTATTCCCTATGACAGCAAAAGGGGAGCAGAGAAGCACAGTGGACAGCTAGTTAAAACAAAACAGCAATCTAATCAGCTGGCAGAACAAATTCAAAGCACTGTGACGTGATAAAACAGCAGTAGGCCTTATAGCACAGAAGACGCGTAATGCACAGCACTGAAGAAGAGCACCTGTGGGCTTTATATAGGGAGAGGGAACAAACAAGGAATAGGTGAATGTGATCAGAGTGTGTGTGTGTGTGTGTGTGTGTGTGTGTGTGTGTGTGTGTGTGTGTGTGTGTGAGTGTGTGTGTGAGTGAGTGTGTGTGTGAGTGGCAGTGGGAATGTCCTTGAGGTGTATTGTCTGGGGGAACACTAGACAATATTTGTCAATCCACCAGACTATAATAATATAACTATAGTAATTTACATTTCATTTTTTCAACATGTGTACGTTACACACATTACAGCAAAACAATAATGAATAGTTAAAAAAACACATTTGTGTGACATTTGGTGCCTTCTGAATAAGGAAATGATGCAGTGTCTGGTATTGTTGTTAAAGCTCATTTGAAGCCAGGACACACACTTCCCTTGTAGCTCACATAAATCAAAATACTGTTCAACAGCTCAATCTCAGATATTGATTATGTAACTCAAGCAGTGTCTGTGTGCTGTCACAAGCTGATCTACGGTTGTAAAACCAACCTTCCCCCAAAGCTATGTGAGCTTCAGACAAACACTTTATGTATGGAGAGAATAAAAGACTCCATTGTGGCCCTACGTCTTTGATGCAGGTCTTACTGGCACATAATTGCTTTTCAGAAAATGTAATTTTGCAAAAACACATAAACAATAGATAATTCATGATAGCTGACCACGAAGCCACAGTACATCTGTGTTTTAGTGGACTCAGTGAACAGCTCGCAAAAGAATTAATTTCCAGCAAATCTTGAATGTGGTTTTTAACACTTTCAATCAAATGGTTTCATTCCTGATCAAAGGCATTTTTCAGTTCAGCAGCCAGTTTCTGCGCTTTAATGTGCATGTCTAGTTTTGTACAGTAATCCTGTGGTGGCTTTTTATAACCACTCAGTGCTTTGCTGTACATATGTCCTTCAGCTGCCAAGCACTGCCAGCCTCAGGGCTGTTAGTTTGGATTCTAACTTTCCACTGTTTAATGCATTACGTTATGTTCTTCTAAAAGTATCTAGTAATAGCATAATCTTATACATTTTAGCTATTTATGCATAAAACAGTTGCATGTAAGCCCAAACTATATAAACCTTGATGTACATCTAAATAGATGGAGGTACAGTGCAGAGCTTTCATCAAGGTAATAAGAATATATATACACCTTTATAGAAATTTTAGGACTGCAAGAAATGTCTGCTTTATTGTTGCTTTGTTCTAGACTGGAGAAATTATGACTCAAATTCTCATATTAATATAGTAAATTGAGCCTCACAGGCATGATAAACATAACAAGCAAATAGCAAGGATTGACATCTTTTCCTTTAAAAAAAAAAAAGGCCCTCTTGTGCAAATGAGTATCCAGAATATCACAGAAATTACACAGGGATAAATTATGATTTGAAGATAGTGGAGATCACATTCTGCCGTTTATCTTAAATGGCCTGACTGAAAAATCCAATCATAGCCACAATTTACATTCTGTGTAATTCACCTAGGGCTAAATTTTCCCACTTTCATTCAGTTTAACGCTTCAAACATTTGGCAAAACATTTTCTTTGTTGTAAATATATATGGACACTGGCTTTGCGAGGCTGGTTATGAGTGACATCCTGTTTGGTTTGTAGGCACCTAATCTTTGCATGCACGGTCATGCTCTGGTTGATCGCATCAGTGTTTAGTGAAAATCAGAAAACGGCAAATAGCCGCTGGATTGAATATGCTCTATTTAAGCTAAGATACTTCATTACTGCTACATTTACCAAACATAAGTGAACAGGTCATGCCCCATCAGAACCCATTGCATCATATAAGACCCACAGGCAATTAGATCCAAACTCTGGCAAAGGGTAGCTTTTGCCTGGACAATGCACAGGGCACCAAGTCAAAAATAAACTTTTCTACTGAGAGCATATCAGCAATGTACATGCCAAGTGAAATCAAATTACAGGAAACTAGGCAGAAAATAACCCCATTTTCAGTGCATTCATTTACATTCAGATTGGCAGTGGTTTACATGCGATTGGGCACCTTTCTCCGAGGACGAGGGGCTGAACTGTGAAATGAAATGGAACGGAGCTGCTATGCTGAGTGGAAAAATTACAACTGCTATCACGCGTCAACTCATTTCACAAAAACTCATACCTTGCTTTTTTTTCAACCAACCAAAGAATGTTAATTGTGAGAAGAAACATTCACAGAAGAGCCTTTCACTTAACAAAAAAAATGCAATTTAGAGATTATAAAAACACTGAATCCTGTTACACTTCTGTTCTCTTACATTTTTATGACTGCGATGCTACTGGATTATTTACGAGAACCTTCAGGACGAGTTTTAGGATGAGTTGCATAAGTTGCATATTGTTTTAAAAACACTAGACATGCACAAAAAAGCTTTAAGCAGTGCCAGTCTGAGGCTTTCAGCTATCATAAACTCATGTCCTTTGTCTTACTCTTTCATGGTTTTTAAAAAACTTTCACCAATCAAACAACAAACTTGACTAAATCACCATAACGTGAGATGCCTGGTTCATTCAAGGTTACAATGATAATACACAGAGAGTAGGAGTTAATAGTGACCAATACAGTGGATGGTTAGTGACAATACAGCTTTTCTTGTGTTATGACCACTAAACAAGGTAGATGCTATATTAACACACATGGTTTCATTCTCCCCTCAGTCACATACATGTCCATGTGTACACCTCTTATGCATTCTCCTTAATGTCGTTTTCAGTAAGCAGGCCAACACAATCACCTGATACAACACCTCCCCTTCTAGAATGTAGCTTTTTCAACTCAAAATTTTCAGGGACTAATATAACTCTGTACCACACATTAGATGTTAATTAGGATTATTCCTTCAAGAATAATACACCATGCACCTAGAACAACCAAACAGGCACACGTATGCATTAGTTATCTTGTAATCTCCCTTTTTTCCTTTTACAACCAGATTAGGGTTGTTTTTTTTTGTTACCCTAATCTGACTGCATATAGGGATTATCCCGTGCCAGTGGGACACTCAGTTCCCAAAAGGCACCTGCCATTAACAAACTAAGTCTTTCAGGTGCCAAGGAAGCTGGAGTTGCCTTTTTAGGTATCAGGTCTCTCCATTCAACACAAGTTGAGATGACTCCTTATCAGGTGGAACCATATCAGGAGATACTGAGGTATCCTCCATCCCTATGAAGCTGTTAGGAAAACTGATCTGCTTCCACATCTGGTGCTCTGAAGCATACTTCTAGGTGTCACTGTGAGGGAGGACAAGGTTGGTTGGTTCCTGACAGCACTGTACCTTTTTCTTTTATGTCTTTGATCTACACAAATGCTCCTTTGTTCAGATCAGACAAATCGTGTGTCCTGAGTCTCCTGTGACATTCTCGTTTGAAAATCACAGTCGGTTGAAGTGAAATCTCCCAAAAGGTTTTATAAATGTAACTTCTTAGGGGAGATGCACCAATCGATCGGCCAATGACCGGAAGCGGCTGGTTTTCAGCCAGCCGGATTAGTCTCACATTACCGATTCTGTGCCGATTCTGTGCCTTGATTTTTCATTTGTATTACCTGGTGCACTTGTTCTCATTTGGAAAAGTAAAAATATTGCTCTTTATTTTATTTGTAGGTTTGTGAAAAGAAAAGATTTGTCCTGTAACCTAGTGCACATTTTTATGTTGAGATGTAAGAAGTTTCCATTAAAAGAAATGTCACGGAACGCTCGCCTCCCGCAAGGCACGTGGTTTTGCAAGCCACGTGCAGGGGGAGGACTTTCATTTGTGGCCACACCTGCACGTTGTTTTGTCTGTGTGTATTTAAACTTACGTCAGGGTGTGCGGTGTGATTGGTCATTGTCGATGTAACTTGTTGATGTAACGTGTTAATGTTCCTTCGTCCTTGTGAAAGGGTATGCGTGTGAATCATGTTTGTTTAAATGTCAAATTGTTTCATGTTCATGTTTATCATTTGTAATAGGCGTGCGTGCCACTGCCATTTATGTAATAAATGTTCGTCCCTGTCGAGGGAATAAATGTTCGCATCCTGCTCCACACCCTGCGGCACTCAGGCCAACACGTGTTACAAGAAAAGCTGAACCAAAAATGTTTCTGTATGCTCAAATTGTCCTAGTGTATGTTCCACAGCAGGTAATATGTCCCGCTGTTATTTAGCTCATTTAAACGCACTTTGACCAGATGATATACCAGCACCAAGTCTTGAATGGCCACCTGCGCAGTGTGTAATTCTTCTTACCTGGAGTGAGGAATAGGTGCTTTGCGGTAACCGTGATGCGTGGAGTTAGCATGGAGTGACACAGACACTATTGTGGAAACTCTGAAGGTCTCATTTATCCTCTACCCCAACTATACCAAGCCAGGTGACACGGCTACCATTTTTACATAAAGGAAACCATATAAAGCACTTTACAGCATGACTATTTACACATACAGTATTTAGCTGACACTTTTTATCCAAAGCAACTTACAGCTCTAACTGAACACAACTAGAGCAACTGAGAGTTAAGGGCTTTGCTCAGCGGCCCAACAGTAGCACCCTGGCAGTGGTGGGGCTTGAACTGGCAACCTTCTGACTACTAGTCAAGTAACATATCTATAGAGTCTCCACTGCTACCAAAAAACATTGAGACCTGCAGCAGAGCATTTGCAAGGCCCTGTAAGACTGAGCTGATTTTCCACACCTTTTGTATGCTACACATCTGATTATTTTGCTTTGCAACAAGAGGTGATGTCTTCACATTTCCTTTTCTGTACTTTTGCTTTGCACCCTCCTCTCCTAATTGCATTAATACTGTCCACCATTGCTGTGATGTTGTCACTCTAAATATCCTGTTGCTTTTTTTTTCGCTGGCAAACCCTTGCAATTGCCCGCTCCACTCTGGGTCCATGTGTAGCTGCTATGAGAAGCCCACTACAAGTCTGTCACATTTTGCTATGTAACGCACCATATCTGTAGTGCTCTGAAAGACAGTAGACAGTGCTGACAAAGCTGTCAACAGTCTCTCGAGCTTCTTGCCGTTTTTGGTTAAAGTTTGCTTGTTCATAAATGACATTCCTCAGAACTACAACGTGGGTGTGAAGCTTGGCTTTAACTACGCCGCCTCCTCCACCTTAGCGATGTCAGACCATCCTCTTCTTGTTTTGCAGCCCTCCAGAACCAACACCAACTACAATTCCCAGAATCCTCCGGGGATATCATCGTTCCCAGAATACTAATCCAGCACACCTGTGCATCATTACAATCACCTTTATATACGCTGCTCACACGCTTCCTTATTATGAAGTATTGCCTCTTGTTACTTGAGCATTACTGAGTGTTGTACATTGACCTATTTATGTTTCTAGTCTGTTTATGAGTTTTGCCTTGCCCTTGTTACTCATGTTTGCCCTGTCCTATTGCCTCGCTATCTGCTACTCTGATTCTGTATTTGCCCTTTGGATGTGTCTGCCTCTTGAACTTTCTCTCAGGAGTTTTACATGAACCATGCATTAAGTTAATAAACTGTTTGCCTTTTGCCATCCGCCAGCATCTGAGCTGTCTTGCTGCGTGACACTTCCCCTCTGGTGTCAGAGTCTTAACTTCCTTTTCCTCCAGTGAGTCTTCCAAGCCAGAGACTTCTCTTGAAAAACTATACACACTTCGGCCACTTCTGGTGTGCTAAAGTTAAACATGGCTGGTTGTGGAAACTGAAACTGGTCCATCTTGACCTCTGCCACAGAGCGCTTTTCCTGAATTTGAAACCAAGTGCCACCCTCGAGGCAAAACTAGTCGCCAATGTCCTGCGGAGCTTGTCGTGGATGATATGGTGTAGTCCAAGTGATGACTCCTGACACTGTGTGTGTCAACATCAATCAAGGACAATGCTACATTAACATATGTGGCTTCATTTTTATTTCAGTCACATTCCTGTCCATGTGTACACCTCTCACACACTCTCCTTAATGTAATTTCCTGTAAGCAGGCCAAAACAATCACTGTTAAGTAAAAAATGTTAAGCACTTTACCACTGCAAGTGCAAGGTAAATCTTACCCAAGTATTTAAGCAAAATCATTTATTATTATTTTGTCTGCATAGCTGTTTCTAATGATGACTCTTGTATTTTAAATGCTTGTATGGAGAACCCAGTGAAGTCCTGGTAACTACATGTGCGATGGATAATTAGTGATCGTCACATGCTGTTCAGGGAACAAGTGTTAACAGCCAATGATTAATCAATAAGCAAAGGATGCCAGTCATTGAAATGAGATTATAATAGCGAATGTCTCTTAGCACACTGACAAAAATAAATGATGTGTACTTAGATGATAAACATGGTACAACATAAGACTAATTCACTAATCCAAAACTGTATTTTTTCATCAGTAATCGGTTTCTGACCACATGTTGGCTACTGGCTTGGTATTTTGTGCTAGCAGATCTCTCTCAATTCAGTAGTAACAATGGTGTGTCAAGACGTCAGCTGGTGGGCCTGACACGCTTGTGTAAATGCGCAACTCCCACAAGTCCACATGTCAGTGTCACTGCTGGGTTGAAAATGTTCCACCACCTGAATAATATCTGGTCAGCAGTGGTACTTTGGTCAAAAACCGATCATTGAGAACACATTAGAGGGTGACTGACAAATTAGGAATGGCTTCAGGTATGCTACAGTCCATGTCTGCACTTCTAAGTGTACCTAACAAAAGGCCAGTACGTGTAGACACAAAGTAGGTGTAATGCAGCAGCCAGTGAGTGTGTATGGGCATACGTGGGGATGTGAAAAATCTAGAGCCTTTAAGCAAGTCATTCAGTATGTCTTGAAACTCTCGACTCTCAGGGATCCAATTTTGGAAAGTTATTATTGTTTGGAACCACCCCTCAGCACCACCACCAACACCACCCCCTGAGTAATTCCTTCTGCTGTCTCCTACTCATTCATTCAAAAAGCAGAATCAGTATGATCATCTTTAGCCACAGGCTTTTCCACCTCAGAGCTTCCAGAGTCAGGAAAGAGGCAGCACCAGTAGAACGGTAAGATCTGCTTTTCCAGAAGTGGGATCACCTGTGGAAGCACCTGTTCTGTTGAATAAAATGTTCCTTCTGCATATCACACCAATTTAGTTCAAATTTTTCTCTCATAACAAGCACCCACCTCTGTTCTTTCCTTGCGCCTAACCTTTTGATATACTAAATCATTACTGGACCATTTTAGTCATCCTTAACAATTTTCATGAAATTTAACCTTTTTAGTTTTAACAGCTATGAATCCCTTCACAAGCGCACCCACACAAAATGCTAATGTAAACCACATGAAATATGTATTTCAGAAATGTAATGCCACCCGCAACATTTCCGTAGCTCCAGAGTATCCGCACCACCCGGGTAAGATGCTCACTGTCCTCTGTTAACCTGTGACACTGTGACACTGTGGGCTAGTTGGCAGGCCAGCAGACAGCTGGTCCTGTGGAGCTTTGGTAGGGCTGGCAGCATCTTTAGCTGACAAACCTTTAGCAACTGTCACATTGGAACATATGGTTGAAAGTCAACTGGTCATTCAAGTGCTTCTCCTAATGAATAAACTCCGCTGCTGGGCACAGGGAATTTTAATGGCGGCTTGCGGAATTTCGAACGCTGTCCACTGCTTTTCTGCCATTGCCCTTTTTTTTTAATGAAAGTCTTTCATTTTCCAAAAGCCTTCAAAAAACATCCGCATGGATCCAGATAGGTCTCAAACCATTCCAAGAACACGCAATCATTCCTTATTTAGACTGGTGATGAAACTTGAATGGCAGCTGCCTTACCGGGTGGGGCAGGCAGACGTGTGGAACCAGTGGCCCTGGGGAGGGACGGCTTCTCCCTCCTCACACGCACGCTGCCCACCATAAGGCTGCAGCTCGCTAGCCTGATACAAACATCCACTACTCGAGTTTTAGTCTTTTCCCTGTTATAAATAAACAAACAGATAAATAAATAAACAGTAAAAAAAAAAAAAAAAAACACGTTGTAATGCCGAATGCAGAAATGTAAGATGAAGACGATCTGGGCGACTCAAGCAGGCTCGCTTAGATTCTAAAAAATGCACCAGTACTATTTTACTACAGCTTATATCTTACTAACACCTTAAATTAGAATGATAGGAGGTTGGGGGATTTAAAAGGTTTGGCCTATTTAACTGTCAAAATTGAAGGTTGACTGCATTTCTGCGCTGATCATATTAACGACACACTACTAGTCACATGGTTGTGCGCATGGATGTCATGCCACAGTCATAAGACTGGCGGGGGGGAATGCAGCTATACATCTCTTCAACTCAGTGTGAGCTTTTAAGCACTCCGATTGTGCCAACTCAACACCAATATATTTTTGATAAAAATATATGGAGTTTACTTTTAGCCTGTGTCTGTGATGGAGACTGTGATCACATGAAGGAAAGGGCAGTGTGACTGACCACCATCCAGGAAGGTAAATGCCAGGGAGCTGGCATTTTGGTCTTGTGGTCAGAACACCTGTTCACCACCTAGAAGACCCCCAGTGGAAGATGTTGCTGAACTGCCTGAAGCTGCGACTTCAATAGACAATGCTCTACTCTGAGGATGCTACCCATTATCCTCACAAATGATCTTTAAACTGCGAAGGCTGCTTTTTATTTTAATGAACTGAATGAATAATTGCTGAGTAAATTCACAAAGCCTGTGACATTTGATTGAACAGAGCTGGTCTGACTGGTACTGGAAAGAAAGCAGGCACATAAAACCGAGCGCTGGAAAGAACGGACGAGCTCCAACTCGTTTCGCTGTCTGCACAGTCGCCTCATCTAATGAGCCATCACAAAGCTTCCCCACGTCTTTCCTTTGGCACTTTGACAAAAACTTGCCCCATTTTCCAACAAGGACAATATTGACGTTTACATTTTATATTATAAAAAATGTATGTATGTATGGTAAATGAAGCATTGCATGACCTACCAAAAGCCCTAGCAGTAGACTGTAATACTACAGATAAAAAACAAATGTCCGAATTCTTCTTTAAGATGTTCTTTCTCAAGGAATCATCTTGCCTTCTGTAGTCTAAAAACATCACAAGGTGGGGGATAAAAAGATCATTCAAAGCCAATTCCACTGGGCAGAGGCACTGGTACACCATCATGAGTCTACGGAGCATGTCCCCACAACCACATGTTCTCCTTCCTGAGGAGATCTCTGAGACGTCTTGTCTGCTCCGCAATACAAGAGATGAAATTCGCTTGGTGATTCATCATATATCCAGAAAGCCTCCAGCCTTGCTGACATTTTCTGGTTCCTGCATTGCTGACACTGCTCGTTCCTTTATCTACATCAATGCTGACTCCAGAATCCTCCACTATCACCTGGTTCTTGATGTTTGCTGAGTGCAGCTACAAGCCACTGGTCTTGTTTTGTTTGTGTATCTGCGAAAATTAGCATTGAGCATTTATAGTTCTTAGAAAGAAAGAAAATCGGAATTGACCAAGACTTCGGCACATGCCTACTTACTACATCCCTAGAGAGAGGGACTTGCCAGAATATGTGTCTAGTTTGGAGAACACTTACACCCCCTCAAACTGTCCTAGTGTGTGTTCTAAAGCAGGCAGTCTTTTTACTGAGTCATTCTGCTTAGTGAAATCAAAGCAAATACTCACATTGTTATTGGACTCATATGACAACCATGCCAGCACACCAGTTTGAGAGCATAGTCTAACATCACAGGGGACAGTGGTAGCACAGTGCTTAAGGTACTTGACTTGTAATCAGTAGGTTGCTAGTTCAAGCCCGACAAAGTTGTTCTGAGAAAGGCCATAAATCGCTCAAGTTGTACTTAACCATTGCTTTGGATAAAAGTGTCAGGTAAATGTGATTCAAACCAGTACTGCCAAATATAACCAATACACTTTGGGCACTATAGTAAAATAATTATCCTTAGATCACCATGAATATGTTTATACACTACAGTCACTCTGTATGGTATCTGCAGTATGTAATTCATCAGTTCTCAAGTGTCACTCAAAGCCACATTCACTGTTAAAAAGTCTATGCATTGTAGGTGCACAACCCTACTAATTATTGGGTTTGCATCTTTCAGTATAAAACTATTCAGCCATGCGAACTCCACAGACAAACATTTGCAGCATTATGGGCTGTTCTGAAGAGCTCAGTGACTTTAAATGTGGCACCATCATAGGATAACACCGTTGTCACAAGTCAGCTGTGAAACTTTTACCCTGCTAGATCTGCCTATTACTGTGAAATGGAAAATGGGAAAAAAAATATTATGGAAGTATCTAAGAGCAACAGCTCAGCTCCAAAGTGCTAGACCTCACAAACCCAAAGCTGAAATGCTGAGCACTGAGCACATGGCGTGTAAAAAAAAAAAAAAAAAAAAAACCTCACTGCAGAGTTCCAAACTAGAAGCATCATGAGCACAAGACCTGTGCATCGGGAACTTCATGAAGTGTGCTTCTACAGCTGAGCAGCTGCACACAAGCCTAAGATCACTATTTACAATATCACGCAGCGACTGGAGTGATGTAAGCACGCTGCCACTAGACTCCGGAGTAGTGGAAACATGTCCTCTGAACTTGTAGATCACACTTCACGATCTGGCAGTTAGATGAATGTGAGTTTGGCAGATGCCAGAAGAATGCTCTCTACCAGAGTACGCAGTGCCAACAGTAAAGTGTGGTGGAGGAGTGATAAGTGGTCTGAGGTTGTTTGTCGGGCTTTTGGGCTAGGCCCATTAGTTCCAGTGAAGGGCAGTGTTAATACAGAGCACAGACACATTTCAAACAGTTCAATTCTTTGAGGAGAGCTCTTTCCTGTTCCTGCATGGCTGTACCACTCATCAGGAGGAGCTAAACGAGACAAACGGGTAGGACTAAGGCTCTTAATATCATCACTCATGCTCTCTGGTCTTAAACACCTTTTTATTGTATCATTTTATGCAGAGCCGTTCTGTTACTAAACCATTTGATTTTTAGCTTTAGTTTGTATAATCTATATTTATTACACACCTTGTGGTTTTATTATTCATGCTCTTTAAATTGTACTTATTGCACAGCTTTGACAAGCATTTCACTACAAATCTTATACATCACATATTTCTAAGAAAATAACAAGTAAATTTGAAACTTGAAACAAAGCAAGATCTTTAAAGACAAGGTTTGAGGTGTTGAGGAATTGCATCGGCCTAGGCAAATCCGTGACCTCAACCTCACTGAACACCTTTGAGATTAATTGGAATGTTGAATGTGTGCCAGGCTTTCTTGTAAATGAGTGGTGCCTGACATCACAAATGATCTTTTGACTTAATGGGCACACATTTCCACAGATCCACTTTGGGCAGGCAAAGCCTGTACACAAGAGTGGAGGGTGCTCCAACTACAAAGGGAGAATAAACTCTTAACGCTTATGGCTTCGGAATGGGATGTCCAACAAGCTCGTATGGGTATGACCATGTCCATATACTTTTGGCCATATATAGATAACATATCTATATGTGTAATCTGAACCTGCGTTTGAAGATTTAGAACGCAAACTGGGAGAAGACTTGGTAAAAAGTTAATCAATAACCTTAGTGGCTCTGTACATAATGAGATCAACATATGGATGAGCTCAGGCAAGACAGAAGGCAAAACTCCCTGGGGAGAACACTATAAGAGTTAAAGCAACACTGCGCTATGAAGGAAAAGGTCTGCTTGCCAAAAGCTGTCTGTCCCAAACCTGTAAGGCACACAATAACAGTTCCAAACCAGGGAGCCATTAAAGCGAGGCAACTTGTTGCACGATTCAGCCAACCTGCTCTTTCAATCTGCAGTATGAGTCACGGATAATAAACTGAAATGTAGCTCTTTTTGTGCATTTCAGCCACATTTACCTCAGAAATGAGCTGCAGTACGCGGTAGGTACGTGAGGTGCCAGAGCACGTACAAAATAAAATTCAAACAATCAAAACACTCTGACAGCAGGTCAAAAATTGCACCATAAGCCTGTTTGCAGAAAAGCTACTTCATAATTGTTTCATAAAGGTAAAGGTCATCTTGGGCATTACATAGATTTGTAGACCTTTATGCCGTAGCCAACAATTCACTTTTTACTTTTTGAAATCCTTTCATGTACACTGCTGACACAGAAGATTTAATTAATGAGACCCATTTAGAGCCCCAATCAGTATAGAACAGTGTCGGGAACAAGCGTGTCCTCTAAATGTCACAGCGGTCAAAACAGCGTCGCCTGCGATTGTGTCTGATTTCAACAAAAAGGAGGAAAATGCCACAAAGACGTTAACAGCTTCAGAAGGAAAAATGCCTAGAGATTAAATTAATCATCTGGACGACAGTCATGATTCTCAACTGCTGGAATTCATAATAGATTTCGCATGCACGCAAGATGCGAGTGTCCTTGGGCTGTTTCCTTTCAAACGGAATTTGTGCTGGAAAATACAGGGAAGTCTTCTTTAAGAGATTAAAAAAGTTACTATAAGATATTTCCAAATGCACAAAGTCAGAGCATGTCACTTAAGAGTGCCATTAAGTGAAGACTTTAACCTGGTATGAGACCCGTATGTCGAGCTCCTCAGTGCCCTTAACCAATGTGTCCAGGTGGACCGCAGGTTCTGACCGATGATCAGGGAGATGACGGCCAGTCAACTGTGAGAAGAGTCTGATCTCAGGCACAGCCTCCAGCAAATGAGGGGATATTAAATCCACATACCCATTCACAGCACACACTGAGACACACAGAGTAGCTCCAATGGCAGTGCTGTGGTTTTTCTCCATTATTTTCTATTACTAGGTGCACAGTAAATTGTCCATTAGGGAATCATTTTCAGTCCCCATTGTGCCCGGTTCTGTCCACAGATCATACAGTAAGGAAGTAAATCACACTCTAAGGTCAGGATAATACACTCTGTTTCCACTGTCCACAGCATGTATGCGTCATACCTGAGATGAGATTTTGGTCTGAACGGGGATAATGGTCATTTAGCTGGGATCTGTTTGTGTTCATCAATGAGACTCGATGATAGCACAGCATCCTTCATCTGCCGTCATCTACTCATCTTCATCCGAAAGCAGAAAGTAATATCACTTCCTTTACCCCTTTAAATGCCCATTAAATATGTTCTAGGCAACCAAATTCAGAGTAAACATAAATCATTTGTTTACAATGTGCTACAACACATTTTCTGAAATGATATGATATTATATCCCATTTTTTTCAAACCCATAAACACAAATCCAAAAACTTGAACTCAGATCATCAAAATCTCTGCCTGGCTAAAACAAACTATTGACTCAAAACAAGTTAACTTTGCCTTTAAAATATACACAAATCAATCGAATGCTACACAAATCAATCAATCAAATGCATAGCTGCTACTAACCATTAACTAGACACTAGTGCAATCAGTTGAAAACAGTTATCAAAGCTGATATTGATCATATGTAACAACTGTGCAAAGAAAAAATAATAATAAAAATGAGTACAAGAGGATTCATGCAGTACAAAAAGTGCTAGATCTAGATCTCGTCTTGTTTATGGTGATACAAACGAGCATTTGGAACAAATGGATCAGAATACTTATGTAGTAATCAGAAGGTTGCCAGTTCAAGCCCAACCACTGCCAAATTGCCGTTTTGGATAAAAGCATCAGCTAAATGCCTGAAATGTAAGTGTAACACCAACAGATATCATAATCCTAAAAAGAATGCCTTTAAAATGTCTACTGAAAGAAATGATTTTATGAAAAAGAGGAAGCTCTTCCGTAATTAGCAGGCTGCCTCAGGCAAGAACAAATAATAGTTGAAGCAACTGATCTGAAGATCTTACAAATCTTCAGATATAGCTCAGGGACATGCCATGAAGAGATTGAAATACAAACAATACAACTTTAAAGTGCATTCTGGACCTAAGTGGTAATCAGTGAAGGGAGGCAAGATCAGGAGAGATATTTTCTCTTTTCCTGGTACCAGTTGGATGAATAGCCACTGCATTTTGAACCAACTGCAAGTAAGGCAGGGTTGTCGGATATAGTCCCAACTACAATAATTAATACACTGATTACACAAAAATGGCAAATTGCTGATGCATGTTTTTTTTTTGTTGCAGCGGTTCAAGTGTTTGGCCAGAACGAACCTCCAGAAAGAGGTTCAAAGGCCTCTGGCATAGATTCTACAAATCTCCGGAATTCTTCCAAAAGATATTCCTTTAGCTGAAGTTTTGATGGAGAGTAATGTCTAGTATAGAAGCCCAAAATCTCCCATAAGTGTTGATCTTTGCTGAGATCTGGCAACTGCACGGTGATAGAATATGATTTACAGGATTTTCATACCCATCAAATCATTCAGTGATCTCGTGTTTTGTGGATTTGGGCATTGTCCACCTGGAAGAGACCAGTCCCATCAAGCCAAAGATTCTTCATAATTGGATAAAGGTGATCAGTCAGGATAACTCTATTGACCCGCAGTGACCCTTCCCTCTAAAGGGCCAATTGATCCTGACAGCATAAAGCTAATAAATGCTTGGTATGAAAGTTATGCTTCTGGTTATGCGAGATATATTAGGATATCTGCTATTGGTGTGTATTAAGTGAATATTGCCTAAGGTTGTGCCAAAAAGCTTTCCTTTTCATAACTGAAGAAAACATTTGTTGGACTGTATTCAAGGTATCAAGATTTGTATGTTAGTGTTACAAAAACAGTAGTAAAAGCAGAAGTAGTAAAAGGCAGTTTGCAGTCTAAAGTTGAACTACAGGCTGATGGATCATTGCTTTTAAACAGTAAGTGATATGCTGTAAATATAGATGGCACAAATCCAATATCACATATCGAAATCAGGTGGATATCGGGAAAAAATGCTGGATCCGATATTGAGAGAAAAACGTAAGTTAACCAATCCAATACCATCACGAAACCAGCCTGAAAATAGCACAGAATTGGTTTGCAGCAGCACACCACATGTCACATAACAGCCAGTTTAGTTTGAGCAGGTCGTGACAACAGTTTGAGCACAGTTTATGCACAGATGTAGAGTTTAAAAAGAAGGGTTTTCTTCATATTCGTGATTTTAAAAATTATGTTCAAAATCAAATATCCATGCACTCGCACTCATGTGATGACTTGCATTGCTATCATGTAATTTTGATAACCCAGTGTGGGCGAAGAAGTTCTCCGCCTTCTAGTGAGAGCATTTAAACAAGACTAAAAATGATCAAAAAAAGAACATTTTAGCCATGAACACCACCATGGAAAATTACCAGTGCTGGTTTAAAGGGGAACGATCAGCAAAAACCTGACTACACTGAGCCTGAGAGGAGAAAGAAAAAGTAAAAGCACTCTCTTCTCTAAATCCATGAAGTTAATTACTCTGTGGCTTCAGTATATTCAAACCATATAGAAAGCGGGAAAACTGCTGAGTTTGCTGTTGGCCTGCTGAGTTTTTAGGTGGACTGGAGAGTTTGAATAAGAAGATGGAAAATAAGAAAACTTCAGCTAACTCTTTCCATGTTTTTTTTTCAGTTAGAAAGAATAGGAGTCATTTCAGGAGTTAGTGAATGAAAAAGCTCTCTGTGTGTGTGTGTGTGTGTGTGTGTGTGTGTGTGTGTGTGTGTGTGTGTGTGTGTGTGTGTGTGTGTGTCTGTGTGTGTGTGTGATGTGTGTGATGTGTGTCTGTGTGTCTGTGTGTCTGTGTCTGTGTGTGATGTGTGTCTGTGTGTCTGTGTGTGTCTGTGTGTGTCTGTGTGTGTCTGTGTGTGTGTGTGATGTGTGTCTGTGTGTCTGTGTGTCTGTGTGTTGGGGGTGACTACAGTACAACTGAGAACCAGGCAGGTGATGACCAAGGAAATAAATATCATCTCACTAAGGAAAACGCTGTATAGCAATGGAAGAAAAAAAATTAGTGGCTTAGTCTTGTAAACAAGTAATTTTTAAGATTTTTTTTTTATCATTTTATTCTTATTTCTCGGTTGTATCCATGCATAATACCTGTAAAAAATAAAGTATATGTAATACATATCACACAAACAAATCCCCAACAATCACCCAAGCAACTGAATCACAGCTCCACTGCAAAAATACTGGATCGGTATTGATATCGGGTGTCATTCAAATCCAAGATATCAGTATCTGTTCATATAGAAAAACAGATATTGTGCCATCTCTAGTTGTAAATGATACAGCTTTACAGATAATATGTTGGTCGTAGGTGCTACAGGTGAATGCAAAAATACTATTTGTGAGTTTCAAGGCTACAAAACTCTAAAGCCAATCCAATATTTTTACATACGCATGTACAATAGTAAACAAAGCTTTCCAAGTATCATTTGGAGCCTTAAAAAACTAGCTGTATTTCTACTATAAAGAGCAAGGATGATGTAGACATTAAGAGTTAGAGGCATTTCCAGGGGCTAACTATCTTGCATTTTGCATCAAAGGATTGGAATGAGGTACTCTTGAGACATTCCTCTGGTCGATAGGGTGGTGTGCTACAGGGAACAACTACCCCCTACCATATTAACCTGGTTCAAATGGACAGGAAATAACAAGTCAGAAATATCCAACCTCTTTTGAGTAACAAGATTTCAGTTTTCCTCTTTGCTTCCAGCTGAACACTTTCACGAAGAAGCTTTAATATAGCCACGTTATAAAGATACTATTTCGTCTCATAGTACATAACACATGTATGCACATACGATAAGCAAAGATATGCGTACCACTCAAATCTCAGTAGACTCAGAAAGCCAGTAAGGACCTGTTAAAAGCACAGGCACATCGGCGAATGATCGCTGCAGAGCTCACATACCTGTATCTTCTGTTGCAGCCGACTACTTCTGGATGCGCTAATATTAAAGTGGAAACACTTCTGTACTACTTAAGTATCCTAGCTATGTGAGCCCTTGACATGTCTACTTTAGTTTGAATAAGTGTATTTCTGAGTTCTTAAGAAAAGAATGTGGGATTTATTTATGGAATGTGCTAAAAATGGATAAGATGAACCACAAAGAACCAACATCTCTGACTTACGTGGACTATGCCAATATATTTCTAAACAGCACTCGGCAGAATGAATTGATGCAATCAGTAGCTACACATGAATCAGTGGGGATACGTTTAGATTTTTTAAAAATATGACCTTGGATTACATTTAGGTTTTTGATCATTTTTAATATGTTTTGACTTAACTATTATGCCCGTGAAATCACCTAGGTGTAGCTACTGCAGACCATAACGTTAGTAGCCCATGTTTGGATGAACTCTTCTGGTACTGAACAGACACTTTTACTCGCAAAGGGTTAGACTACATTGACGGCTGGATGCAAATAAATGTAAGCAGTCAGGTCCAAGCAGACGGGTTATTGCCTACTTGAGCACATTTCCCTCTAACTATTAGGTTTTTGCACTGCACAGAACCCAAAACCCACTGTATCTTGCAGCCTTATTGCCGCTGATAGTAAAAACAGAAAAACAAGTTAATCAATCGCCACTCCATAAAACTCCTTAATAGCGCTGTATTCAAGACAACTACCGTAATGACAGGAATCTTACAACTGCAAAAGGACACCAGTGAAACATTTAGACAAATACATTGCAATAACGTGTACACTTTAAACAATAGAACAAAAGCGCCGGAGAATCTTGATAGCCCGGACAAAACCCTTACCTCAAATAACAATCCACTTTTCTCACGCTGGAAAGGGAGCAAGAGAAGGTTTGCAATCCGGTCAGGATGTTAGTGAATGAGCGCTCCTGCTCCCAAACAGGAGGTCAGTGGCGTTGCTTGGATGTTTTTGCAGCCCAGGAGGCAAGCTGCCCACACAGAGCCAGCATCAGCGGGGTAGAGCGGGCTTTCACCCAGCCTCTGTCCCGGCGTCGAGAGCATCAAAACACCACCTCCTCCTCCTCCTCCTCCTCCTCCTCCGGCACTGGCGGTTTCGCTTTAACGTTAGAAAGGGAGCGAAAAGGCAAAAGGCGCAATCTTAACAGGTTATCCCAAGGAAATGTTAACCTTGAACTTTAATTGTATGGTTTAACGCTGATGCATCGCTCCATCAATAGAGCAAATCAAACATAGGAAGGGAGGTAGAACCACGGGCAACTCGATGCGAGAGTTCAGTCACTCCGGACTATGGAAACGGTGACCAAAGAATACACCTCCTGTCGCGACAGTTTTCAAGGCGTGTAAGCTATATTTCAAGCACGTAGAAATATGATTGCAGATTATTTCGCATGCTACTCATTTTCAAGCGTCTGTTATTCTGGATTATTTAGTTAGGCTACTGATTCGCAATGGAAGGAGCCTTTTAAGCCTTACCTAAATATGAAAGTTTGCCTATATATGTGGAACCACAGATGATGAGTTTATACCTGTAGGAATCGCTAAAGAGATGGAAAGTACATTTTAAAAAACGGAACTGGTTGAACAAAATATGGGTTATATTTAAAACTCATTTAAATAACCTGTTACATGTATATATCGTTTTCTCAAATCTACAAGAAAATAAGTGGGGTTTTTTTTTATTTACTGCTGAACAATAGATTTTGAAATATATATTTTTTACTTACGTTCGATCATTGGATAACCACACGGATGTTTTTTTTAAAGAGACCAAGTTTTTAGTTTTCCTTGCTCAATCACACCTATTTAAACCTAAGATTATTTAAACTGTCACAAGTTAAAATATGTTAGAGTAAAGAAGATAGTTTAAAAAGCAGTTTAAACTCAGCATGTGTGTGATAACCCTGCAGCAACTTATCAGGGCAGGGACGCGAATCCGCAGGCTATGGTGGCCATGATTACGTTACTGATTACGGCTTGTACCCTGCTGCAGCTGATAGTGGTAGTGTGTGCTGAGCACTGCCACTGCTACTCCAGACCCTGACTGCAAACTGAGACTATGTTGTCTTATCACACTATAAGGTCAGTGTACAGTAGACAGAATGTTATTGTACAAAAGGGCTATTCATAGAAGAGGGCGTTTCAAACACTGAATAATTTAGCAAGTACTACACTCGTGACTACACTTTTCCTTTACCAGAGTTGGACACAGTAAGTTAGGAATGGGCTTTATTATTATTCTAGGTTTCTCATTCTCTGATCCTGGTGTTTTATGAGATGTCTAAGCATGAACGCAAAATTTAACTTAACATTTAATGATATAAAATGCACTGGAAAACACAATCAGTGTAAGATTATGTTTTGGTCAGATGGGTGTATACACTGGTTTACTTTAAGTTACAAGACTTTCTTGACAGACAACACCTTACTTATATCACCTACTCTTAACAATATTTGCTAAGTACAGTACCTGTATGTTTTGTGTTACTTTTGTGCTATAATTTTCTTTTTCCTTATGTATGTTTAGTTTTTTTAAGTTTGTATTATTTGCTGACCTATAAGGCCAATTTAGATACCAAGTATTAGAAAACCCTTTGTAAATAAATGTCCAAATCTCAACACACTTGCTTCAAACTGAGTCTGGTTTGTAAGTACTTTCACACAGACTTGGTCATGGGGTTTAGGCTGGAGCATGGCTTATAGTAATCTGTAAAATTGGAAAAAAAAAAAAAAAAAAAAACCTCCACATATAGTAAATTGTAATATAATCACTTGCCTTCAGCACTTAACAGGGTATCATCTCACGCATGACAACAAGAAGCACAACGCAGTTGCAACTATTAAGTAGCTAAACCAGTGTCGCAGTCAGAAAACCCAATGATGTGAAACTCGAGTTTTCAGTGTTGAAATTCTACACCGCTTGCCGAGTTTGAAAATGTGGGTGAATTGAAAAGAATTCCAAGGGATAAATCCTTAAGCTCATGAGAGCTTTGCCCTAGGATGCTGTGTTCAAAACTAGTCGTAATAGTGTTTGCCATAATAAACAGGAGTGAGGGAGACACGAACCGAGAGCTGGTGGAGGGAAATGGAACAAGGGAAGGGATGAAAAGAGAAGGAAGGAAGGAAGGAAGGAAGGAAGGAAGGAGGGAGGGGCTAAAGCTCCTCCCCGGCTGGATTATTTCAATGAGGATTTGGTACTTAAGCACCACCGTCATGATTAGAAATCAGGGCCATCTGCTAGTCTGTGGGAAGGGAGAATGGAGATATCCCCTACACGCACATGTAACGTAGCCAGCTACAGAGCAGAGTTTGGGTTGTGCTTCTGATTGGAGTTCACAATTAGGGTGAGTCATTTACAAGCACTGAAAATAATCGAGCTTGCGATGTACTGTTTTAACCCTCATGTGCTGTTGGCCGATTTAGTGCAGATCAGAATGTCCTGTTTGGTAAGGTAATATGTTGAGATTTCGTATTTAAAAGAATGCAGACTCTACCATACTCTTGGTCATTCAGTCTGTCTCACGATCTCTCACACACAGATATGGATTCACATACAAAAACCACACATAGGCACTGACTGACATGTCTGACACGACACCACTGCCAAGCTGATTTGTTATTATATTGAGTCATATTACACCAGGGCAGGCATACAGCCTACTGCATGCTCAGAATAGCAGTGGAGTTCATTCTTATGTCACTGTTGCATGTTGCATGTATACAACCCCTGCACAACGTCTGAACACATGAACACGCATGTATGTTTAGGTTTTACTCTGCGTTAGGGCTCGTCACAAAGCGTATGATATGCGTAAAACCAAAAGGAGTTTGTAAGTTGTTGCCTAGCAACCACCTCTAGAATTAAATATAGGCAATGCAAAAGATGGATAATTCAAACTTCATTGCCTCATACCCTCAAACGTGGACCCCCATATAAAACACAAGTTCCATGTACACAAGAGACACGGGTCTGAGTGCACATTCCTAAAACGTAACATGACACGCAGCGGGTCTCAAATCTAGAGAGGAAAGAAAGTGCCAGTTCCAGGGTCCCACTGGACACAGTGACACACGCGTGCACACATACAATCGCAGGCTATCTCCTCTCATCTGTTACCAAGTATCACTCTGCCAGTTAGCTTGGCTGAAAGTGATATTTGCGTGTGCTGGGAAGGCTGTTATTTTTTTGTGTTTGTGTGTGTGTGTGGTTGCTTGAAGTTGCATTTTCATTGTCACATAGAGCTGCACTTCTCACATCACGGATTCTTGCGTACTGACTGAAGGAAAGGATTCCCTGACCTCAGCTCTAAATCTTAGGATGCATTTATATTTGTAGTTGGTTCCAGAAAGTTGCACATTGTCATGTTTTAGTCCTGGTTTGCTCAGTGTGCACACTGATGTATCTACCATCAAACCAAAGCAAAGAGGGAGGAGCAAAATAAGTATGGTCTCATCCTGAAAGAACAGCTTTTATGACATATTTTGCAACAATAACCTACAAAAACAAAAAAAAAGCTCTACGCTGGGATAAACGCACGTGTGGGGTGTGTGTATTGTACAAGTTTCAAACTCAGGAGCAGGTAAAATGCATTAAGGAAGCAAAATGGCCCAAGGAATTCCTCCACTAAGTCCATTTGGATGTTTTTTGTTGTTTTTTTTTTTTTCCAGTAGGTAGAAAACAAATGGCCCAAATGTTAACAGAGCTTTGCACCAAATCGCTAACCCACATTTGACCTCTGCTCAATTTTGCTACCAAAACTCTGATAAAACTCCTCTCATATGGTGTTTAGGATCACATCTTGTGACATCACATCCTGCGTTTGGCCCTTTTGGGGCCTTTGGCACCAGAGCTCAGTTGGAAACGGACTGTGACTGACCTGCTTAGGGGGTCGTGGTCTGCTTACATGGTGCACACCAGGGTTGAAAAGACGGCATTCTCACTTGTTCTAATGAACCATACTAACAGAGCAATCACAGCAGGACTCAGTTTAATTAAACAAAAGTCTGAATGCACCTTCAAGTCGCGCTTTTGAGGCCCATGTGTTCCGGGGTAGTGGAAGCTTCAGGTTATGTCATTGGAGCGCTCCTCGCAGTGAATTTCACACTGAGCAGGGAAAAGCTACTCATCTAATAGAAGACATGCGCACAGGCACAGCGCATCCACCCACCTAATTTGGAGGCCAACCACATGCTCAACCCTCAGAGATGACTCATGAGTCTTTCAGAGCATCATCACACGTAGGCCACCATTTAGTCTTACTGTCATACTTGCATATGTATTGGTCTTTGTCTTTCCCTCTCTCTCTCTATCTCTCTCTGTTAATGAGTTCTTATAATTTGTCTTATGAAAGTTGATACTGATGTGTAATATTTCCAGTTTACAACATTTGTGTTCCTTAAGGCTTCCCTAAGACTTTAAAAGGAATGTTTTAACAAGGTAAATAAGCTAAACCAGCTAAAGAAAGCAGCCATAACTAGCCTCATTAACACTACCATTCAGAGTATGAACCATCTGCAAGACATTATCAGCAACAAGCAAGCATGATGGTGAACGTGTCACCTAAGCTGCATTTGAGATGTCTTACTCCCTCCCTGCCTCTATACAAACCCAATCTCCGTGCTGCTAAATATAGGAACCAAATGGATACAAACACACACGAAGACCTGCCAAACATGCACAGGAGCTGATCAGCTTTTCAGCAAAACCTGCCAGTGTGGGAGAATTCTAATCAGCGTCTGGGTTGCAAACGAGTGTGACACTTGTGCAATTCGTTGTTACTAATTTCGGTGTTAAAAGAGATCATGCAATACCTTTATTCTATAGAACCACAGGAAAAGACAGTCTAGAACTGCAGTATTGTCCAGTTCCCCCAGAAGTCATTCGAAGGCACCATTTTATATAGTTACTCTCATGTAAATTGGTATTCATGGTTCGGTTAGAATGAAGAATAGTTCATTCATTGTCATGTTTTCAAATGCATTCTTGAATCTAATGAAGTATGTCACACACTCACAGAAGCAGCACACCACTCAGTGTAGTTGCACACCAACAATCGAGATTTTGTTTTTTCATGTAAGACCTAGAGGTGTCAATCCTGTACTTTGCTTAATTAATGGAAAAAGACCTCTCTGAAAGGACAAGGGTAATTAGCACTGTGTGCCAAACAGAAATCGCTGTTAATGTTGATAGCACCTCTGCAACACTACTCCCCTGTGCCCAGGTTCAAAAGGTGGACTCTTCACTGTTTACTAGTTGACGGATGGAAAAAAAAACATACCATTGGACCTTTTAGCTTGTTGTTGCTATAATAAGTCTTCACAATTCCTTCACCCTTTCACATCTCTGTACTTCAACCTCGGCTCAGCCAATGGCCTCCCTCCCTCCCTGTGCACCCAGCCAACCTTTCCAACTGAAATCACCTTCATCCTCACCTCTCGTCCCAACCCCCTTCTCACTCTGTCTTCCCATCATTCTTAACTCAACCTCGGCTGTAATTCATCCCAGGGCTTGAGCTAGTCATCGACAGCGTGGTGGCTGCTGCTGACTCGCTGAACTGCTTGGACTGAGCTGTTTAGGTTAGTCACGGGCGGACACCTCATCCCCAGCGCCGGTGCCTGATCCAGGGCGGCTCCACTGGGAAAAAGACTCGGACGGTTTGCTGCTCCCACATGAAGTTCAGAAGTTGTACTCCAACCTGACCAAAGTGCAGCCAGAAGAGTATTTTGTGGTAAGATGCCGAGAGCGCTATGTAGATTTACATACGAATAAAAAACAAAACAAAAACCAGACCCAGTGCAGGCTAAGCAACTGAAGATTGAGGGGCAACTGTAAGGGTAGCTACGGTTCTGGCAGGGCTGCACACATCCACATATGAACAGAACAATCTGTGCCAGATGTAGAATCCAGAAGTGCACTTTCTGACTGTGATGGTAACTGGTTTAAATGGGGCATTGTATAATTGCTCCTGTGTGGGTAGGAAAGGGTCAGAATGTCACCGTGCTCATCCTGCATTTGTCATTTGAAATGGGCTTTGGGGTCACATCTCTCGCTCAAGACCTCAAATTCTTCTAAATTTCTGAATCTAATGCTGTATACCTTGCAGGTGCCCAATTAATTCCTCAAGAAAGATTATGGATCCATCTACCACCCCTTGTGCTTTTAGAATCATTATAGCATCAAAATTCACCTTGAACTTTGGAACGTGGCCATTATAGAGACCTTGTGATTTGGCAATGGTTATCAATAAGGCTGGCAGTATTTCAGCAGATTATTTAGTTTTTTTTTAAATGTCTGAATATATTTAAAGAACATTCAACATTTCAGGTAATCTGTTCAGTCATTATAAAACAATAAATGTCTTGTATGTAAACGATCCTGAAAAATCCTCACCCAGAATAACTGCATCACGGGATGTTGGCGAGGTGCAGATGGTGCTATGTAAACAACAAAACTTGTTGAAAGAGGTGGAATGATTGAATTTATAGTACTGTGAAAAAAGCCTTAAGATCTGTTGTTTTCCCAGTGGTATAATGTCCAAATATAATTATTTCTCAGGCTCTTTATTAGGATGGAACCAAGAAAGTTGCATGCAGTATTTTAAAATACAGAAAACAAAAATGAGAAAGAAACAGCTTGTATAGGCTACAGTGGAAAGTATTTAGAACCTGGTGTTCTTAAGCCTAAATGGGATGGAACCTGAATATGAATTCAAAAAACCTCAGAACAGTCTCCCCAAAAGAGTTCAAGATGTGCTTATTGGTCACACTAAATACTGACTTTTGCCTGTAAAAGCCATTTTGTTATGAAAATTGTTTTTATTTAAATTTTTGTATATATATCCTGTATTTTGTGGTTCAATCTCAATAAAGAGATTGTCCATTATATATGCTCATTATTCCATTCCTAAAAAAAAATCTAATGGTTGCCTAAGACTTTTGCACAGTACTGTATGTCAACATGATCTTTTTGAAGAACAGTATTTATGTAGGTTTACTGCAGAATAATAAATTACCTATATAAATCTTTCATGTGACACAAAATGTTTTTCATTTTGCAGAAAGAAATACCACTCTTTTGTGTATTAGTCAATTAGGATCATTCTCCAATTTAAACAATTTTCCTATATTAAACAATACAATTCACACACAACCTTTACAGTTCTCACATTCCATTGTCTACTCTGACCCCTGCCGGTGTTTTTTTGGGCACTCGAGACCAGGAGGAGAGGCGGCACTCGGTGTGAGGGCACGGTGACCGTCACAGCTTGGCTTTTGTGTGTCATGCAGAACAGAGTTGCAGTGACCCAGAACAGCAGGGTCATTTTCCAATTACAATTCCAGCTAATGAGCCCTCGCTGTCTCCCTCGTTCCCTCTGTAGCACGGGAGCTCCCTGTGATGCAGGGAATACATACGCTCCCACAGCCAAGAGCTTCTTTAATGAGCTGCTTTCTCACAAAGCAAGTCTACAGCTGTCCAGTAAATTGTTGTTCTCTTTTTCATCCCCCAATCCCACCGGTACACTCCTAACTTTCCAAACTGCCTTTCACTGTGTAGCCCGTTCATATTTCCTAACACATAGGTTTCCTTAAACTCATGCATTAGCACTGTTCTGTCTTTACTGAATGCCTAATGTAAGTTGCCACAGTCAGTTATAGTTTCAGTTACTATTTGTTATCACTTGCAGATTTTCTGGTGCTAACAGGGCATTAAGAAGAACATATCTGATTTCAGAACTGGAACATTAATTCCAGAGATCAAATTTTAAGGCTCTGCATCAAGGCCATAGCGATAGCTAAGCAAGCCATTTAAGTGCACTTAATCTGCTGTAGTACATACCACACAATCTGGATTTATCTGAATCCATTTAGTGCTTCCAGCAATCTGCAAGCTTCTCTCACCCTACTGTGTCTCATTTATGTACAATGGCTTGGGATCTGACTTTATACAGACCTGAGCTGTTATTGCAGTTTCCCTGGAGAAAACTGAATAGAATTTTGATATGTTTTTGTTTTTTAGTAAATAAATGATCATGGCCATTTGTTCCTTAATATAATGCAGCTGCCTGCCAGCTTACCAACATTCTGTTTCACAGCAAGTTACAAACCTACTAGAAAACCACTACATGAATAACCCCACAGTTGTTGGTATTTATGTTACATTGTGGTAGGAATGTGCTAGGAATATCCTACTTACAGTGCTGACAGCAAAAATACAGGTTATTTCCTACTCCAGTTCCAGCTGCATATGCTACTAATCAGATCCACTGGTGATCTCTCCTCATTCTATATTTGATATACCTACACTAACGAGAGCATCCTCATGGGGGAACATCACAGTCTGGTTTGGGAACAGCACCAAGCAGGACAGACAAGCACTCCAGAGGGTGGTGCGTTCAGCAGAGCGCATCACTCATATGGAACTTCCTGACCTGCAGACCATCTATTACAAGCGGTGCCAGACCAAGGCCAGGAGGATTGTTAAGGACCCCACCCATCACTTCTCTCTTTTGAGGTCATTGAAACGCTTTCGCTCCTTGAAGACCAATACAGAGAGACTGAAATGGAGCTTCTTCCCACAGGCCATTTGGGCCCTGAATCAGGGAAACTGATAAACTGTGGGGACCACCACCACCATGTAAATCACATATATCCATATATACATTGTACATTGTGTATATATACATATTATACATATTGTACATGCATTGTAATATATATATATATATATATAAATAATATATTTCCTTATGCACCTGTTTTGTTTTGTTTTGTTTTTCCCCTCAGTTTGGACAGAGCACTCTCAAACCATTTCACTGCGAGTTATACAGTGTATGACTATGTATGTGACAAATAAACCGAACTTGTACTTGATATTTGTGGTAGGTCGTTCTAGCTTTGATGTTCTGTTTGGCTATATGCTGAGTCACATTACTGACATCTGCCTTTGAACTGACTTAGGAAAAGGGAACCCCGAATAAGACCAAATCCTCATTTGCAGTGGGAGTCAGCTACCCAATGCAAAGAGTATACAAATATGAAGTGCTAAAAGTAATATTTAACAATTAAAGAATAAACTACTGAGTACAACATGCCAAAAGTGAACATACCAACTTTGTCATGCCAAACATTAATACATTTTATAAGCTAGGTATTTTTAAAAAGCTGAATAATATCTATGTGAGTATTGAGAGATTAAAAGATTTGTACAGTGATTTTGAAAAATTGTTTATGTATTTATTTTTAACAGATTTTCATGCATGGCCTTGCATGGCAAATATAAAACAGCTTAGACTGAGACAAAGAAAAAAAATTGCAAATAAGAGTGAAAGAAAGGAAGGGCAAAGAACAATTAGTGAGAAATTACTTCCACGACGCTATAGCCTTTGCTAAGCATGGATAAGTGTCCTCAGACATGGATAAGTGTCCTCTGAAACTGCACAAGAGAAGCAGGCAAGGGAGCATCTACAGCCTCCCGTGACAGCGTTATACACACCATAAATCCACAAGCTTTATTTCACTCCACACTGATGAAATATCGTGTACATTCACGACTTTTTCGATCCCGTTTAAAACAGTGTACATGTACTAGCACCTAAAATAGCTGAACTGAAGGTCACTTTTTTTCTTAACAATTCCAGGCACAGATCCAGCTGGCAGACTTACTGTAGGGATTAGAGAAAACAGAGACGGACAGGTGAGGCCTGCTTAACTTTATGTAATTAATGTGTGCACAAACATCTAGTCACATGTAAGGGTATGTAAATAGCCCAGTACTACAGCGGGTTTGATTTAGGACCCTCATCACAGACTCATCAGCTCCTTGGAGTGAGTTGAGCTTTTATCTACATTTACATCTACATCAGTTACATTGGGAATGTGACTAATATGACCATGAGTTCAGGAATAGGAATACACTAACACATATGAGCCAGCTAAATATTTTACTGCTGAGAGACCACAAATGATATTGTATAGATGCAATGGAACTCAATTACTGGGGGAAAATGTTCAGTATTATAGCACATAGCAACTAGTCAAATGGTATTTATTCACCTCTCAACATAATGGTGTTAGATCGCCATCTATGGGTGAGATCAAGGCAGTGCGAGACACTTTCTCATTGAGATCAAACTTAAGTCAACATCACACTGACTCAATAGCTGTCAAATGATGGTTAGTTGTCCTGTTGTCAATCCAAACAGTGAAATCACTTACGTTGAAGTAATCACAATTACACACAATGTGGTGTTTGAGATTTTTTGTACCTTCAGTTCCAAGTAAAAGCATGGCTCCAGGTGTGGCATGATCCGAAAGACGACACGGCATCAAACACTGTGGCAACATAACATGCTGACATCCATCAACATCAACATTCATGGCATATACAGATGTGGAATAGACATTAGACTTAAGATATTCAGCTTTGCAAAATCCACCTGCATTTTACACATTTACATTGCATTTCCATTTTCGGCATTTAGCAGGCGCTCTTATCCAGAGAGACTTATAAAAGTGCTTTGTCATTTACTCATTGAATGTATCCTAGCCTGTACAGTAGGTTAGAGTTAACAGTTCAAGATAACATTGAACTAGAATACTGTTGAAATACAGGGATCAATGCTGATGCCTAGAAGTGTGAAACAAGCATAAGCTCTATAACAGACAACTATAAGTACAATAACAAACAACTTCCAACTATACGTTCTAGAGTTTCAGTTACACAACAGATGCAGGATCAATGGTCATTCTAAATATTCCACAATTAAAAAAAGCCTTCAGTCTGTGTTTGGAGACAGCAAGGGACTCTTTTGTCTGGACAGCCAGTGGAAGTTCATACCACCATCTGGGAGCCAGGACAGAGAATAGTCTCAATGCTTACCTTCCATGAGACTCAAAGCATGGTGTTTCGAGCCGAGCCTTGAAAACACCCTTTCAAGCACGAGTCACGCACGCCCTTTCATGCGTTCCTTTACCTCTGTACCCCAGGCTCTCTCAGCCTGGAAAGGTGAAGGTGAGGTTGGGCTCTCCCTCTCTGTGTACCCCATCGGGGATTAGCGCGTATCCACTGTGCCGTGCCACTGTTCAACATGTTACGGGCGTCCTTCCACGCCCCCACCATGGTACAGACTCCCGCATGGGGGGATGATGCTCTGATTCTCACAAGGAACACCTGGGCATCTCAATCTTTCTGCTTCTTAAAGGTAATGTACCTAAAACGCCACAAGGTATAAACCATTTGAAATTAAAACACAGAAGAGTCCATATCTAGATAAGAGGAGTACACCTGCAGCTGGAACACAGTTTAAGTAAGAATAGAAACTTACTGTGCAGTGATGGACAGTGCTTGCAATAAATAGTTTATTCTGACCAAAAAATAGACAGGAAATATTTATACACTGTACAAACATTCTTTAGTCCCATTATAACATTTGTAGTAGACTGCATCACTGTCAGTAACATTCAGTGGTCATCATAAACTGTTGGCAATACAAAATGTCAGACAGTGAAAATAGACAGACATTTCACACTCAATGCTTGAGTTTTCTTAGAATGTAAACATCAACGATAAAATAGACATTTGTATTCAAATGTAAATACAGGAATATCCGTCACACAGTTATAGTCTCTGTGGATTTCTGCATGCCTTTTGAATCATTTTAACCTGCACAGATTGCACTTGTTTATAACAAAAGCACCGAAAATACTGTCTGCTAAAGCAGAATATTCCTGTGTTTGTAATGCTTGAGAAGTGTCCTCTTTTCTGCTCCATCAAAGCACTTACTTCAGTCAATAATTCCAAGTTTTACTTCGGCCTTTCAAAGCATGAGACGCGACCCAAGAGACAAGGATGAACAGCAGCAGATTCCAGTAATCACAGGTTCAGCTTCAACCTTCAGTTTGACATTCACAGTCACACTGTGTTCAGTCCACAGGTATAGTCTGATCCAGGCACTGTTCAACACACACACAGCTTGATCCAGCAAATGTTTGGCTTGTTTCATCTAAAGTTCCACTTAGATTTAAGGTCAGAAGAAGGATATGGTGAGATAACCACAACAAAGTGGGTTTTAGAACAAAAATTAGGTGATCCAATTTCACTAGTCCTTCACTAGTTTATCAAAGTCTTTCACTAGTTTATCTGATCCAAAGATGTTTTATCTGATTTACTTGTAAGGAACGAGGTTAAGGAAGAAATTACACAATCTAATTCTAATTCTACCCCCCACTTTGGGGGTAGATGGTTTGCAAAATATATCTTGTGATATCATTTCCATCTAGAGTAGAGAGACCACTACTCCTATCACAGCTAGAGGGTGTTGTTCTCCACAGTCTCTCTGAGGTGTTTAATGGCTGCAGTCTGGAACTGAGGCAGATAAAGAGGAATGCTTCTCTGGGATGTATAATTGGAATCACAGGTGCTGGAATCCTCGCTTCCCAACTGAGGACTGGAATCGACACCCCCCGCTCTTCGATCCATGTGATTGTGCACCCCTGCCTCTCCTTCTTCCTCACAATCCTCATTCTCCTCTTCCTCATCATTCACTCCCAGATAGTAGAGCTCTTTGGCCACCTGTTTGCTCTCCAAAGCTTCATCCTCTTGTTCTGAAATTTCTGAGAACTCTTCCACCGAGTTGTAGGAGTTGCGAGGATTGGTGCCATCAGATCCAGAAGGGTTCTCAAGCTCCCAGAGGCCTCCAGGGAAGGAGCCTGAGATGTCCGAGTTGTTGGCGGAGAAGTTGCCCTCGTCGCTGGAGCTGCTCAGACTCTTTTGCTGCTTCATCAGAAGTACCGGCTGATCAAAAAGCAGGACGGCTGAGTACGTCACAGACGACTGGCCAGACGTCTCCGGGGTGGCGGCCGCGGTGGACACGTCCAGCGAGAGGGGCTCCAGTGACCCATCCATTGTCGTCAGATTGTCTCTCCTGCTTTCCATGAAAAGGAGGTTCTCCTGCTCGTGCTCCTTGTCCAACGCAAGGAGGGGGGGTTTCTCCACTATCTCCACTTCACAGATGCTTTCAGAGATCAGCAGAAGTGGGCACGCAGTAAGGCTTTCTGGATGACCGAACACATTCTCTGTGCCATCCAGCTACAAGAAACACAAATGGTTCAGCATCAACATGTGTTTGTCATTTTGATACAGTAGAGAGACATTCAGTCAGTTACCTTTTTTTTCTATTACATAACTGCTATAAGAAAATATTAATAGAGTAAGTAACCTGAAGCATAAAAATCAAAAATGTATCCAAGAACAGTATGTTTCCTTCACAGCAACAATGCACTGAAAGTTTGACATGTTTTACTTTCAACAGCAACTGACCATTCTGAAATCCATTCTCTTGGCCCAAGAGCAGTTGTTAGGATTCGGGACATCTTTCCAGATCATCTTCTTCATTCTGGAATGTTAAGGAATTATGACACTTAGAAAAAACAAACTTATTAGGTATCAATTTCCAACTCACAGTAAGGTACAACATGTATGATATTAGAATGGTGCTCAGAGTCTCTGTTAGCTAGTGACATATCTGTCACTATCTGCTAACCAATCTTCTCTTACACACTGCACATTTGTTCTGGGTTATGCAGTCTCAGGCTGATATGTGGTATTGCAACTTAGGTCTGTCACACACTGGCCATGACATCAGTATTTTTCTCAACAAAATAAAAGCATAGTTATGAACTGGTGAGGTCTCAGAATGATAAAAAACCTTTAGAGTGTTACCTGATGAAAATCTAATGCAAAATGGGTTTGATAATTTGCCTCAATTATGATTAAAACATTTCATATGAGTCATGTCATGCAATACCGTGAGGCTCCACTAGGATGTGCCCCTTCACCGTGAGAGGCTATCCCTGGCCCCAGGCCTAGGAATATCTAAAAACTCACAAGGTGAACCATCTTACACATGAATGAACATCAGTACAGTCAGAAGGAGCAGAGACCCACACTTTCAAAGCACATTCGTTTGACATATTCAACTCATTTATGGCTCTTTTCATTGCCTATGTACAGTAGTAGACTTCATGTAATTTACTAGCACGAAGCTGCAACTCTACATAACAGATGATGCACAAAAATCTCTTAAGGGATGCACATAAACAGTAAGCTTAGCTGTTTGTTGAGAGTACCAGGCCCAGTAATCAGACGTATTGCCAGAGCTCAGGTCCACCTCATGACGCACATCCCCTTGAACAAGTCTAGCTACTTGCACTGTGCCCCCAACACTCTCTCCACTCTGCTCTCCTCCCTGTCACACCAACTCCCTCTCTGACTCGTTCTCTTCCCTACGCTACTCGGACTCTCTGACTCGTTCTCTTTCCTACATTACTCTGACTCTCTGACTCGTTCTCTTCCCTACATTACTCTCTCTGACTCGTTCTTTTCCCACACTACTCTGACTCTCTGCCCCATTCTCTTCCCCACACTACTCTGACTCTCCGCCCTGCCCTCCTCCCTACGTTACTCTGACTCTCTGCCCTGCCCTCCTCCCTACGTTACTCTGACTCTCCGCCCTGCCCTCCTCCCTACGTTACTGACTCTCCGCCCTGCCCTCCTCCCTACTTTACTCTGACTCTGACTCGTTCTCTTCCCTACATTATTCTGACTCTCTGACTAGTTCTCTTCCCTACATTACTGACTCTCTGACCAGTTCTCTTCTCTACATTACTCTGACTCGTTCTCTTCCTCACAATACTCTGACTCTCCGCCCCATTCTCTTCCCCACACTACTGACTCTCTGACTCGTTCTCTTCCCTACATTACTGACTCTCTGACTCGTTCTCTTCCCTACAATACTCTGACTCGTTCTCTTCCCTACATTACTCGGACTCTCTGACCCATTCTCTTCCCTACATTACTCTGACTCTCTGACTCGTTCTCTTCCCTACAATACTGACTCGTTCTCTTCCCTACATTACTCGGACTCTCTGACCCATTCTCTTCCCTACATTACTCGGACTCTCTGACCCATTCTCTTCCCTACATTACTCTGACTCTCTGACTCGTTCTCTTCCCTACAATACTGACTCGTTCTCTTCCCTACATTACTCGGACTCGTTCTCTTCCTCACTACTCTGACTCTCCGCCCCATTCTCTTCCCCACACTACTCTGACTCTCCGCCCTACCCTCCTCCCTACATTACTCTGACTCTCCGCCCTGCCCTCCTCCCTACGTTACTGACTCTCCAGTCTGTCCTCCTCTGTCCGTTCTCTTGCCTGCCTCTGCTAAGCTCACACTCAGCCAACCATCAGCACACTTCCCCGCTGCCATCCCCTTTCGTCATGCCCATCAAAGCTGAACTCGATCAATAACAATCATCCAGTGACTGCTCCGACCTGCTGCAGCCTTTATCCGAGGCTTCCCGACAGACAGGGCTGTGGATGTTTATGTGCACACTAAAAGTGGACTAGACTAGGCTGGTAATATTAAATGCCAGAACACAATGAAAGGCCTCACTTTTCAGACATAGGCCCAAGAAACTGATTTTACTTCAGGCTACATTTCATCCATTTTTTTTTAAATCAAATACAAAAATAATACTTGCACTCGGACTAGTGCTAGGACTTCTTATGTGGAAAACTTACTGGTTTTGTGAGACGATCAGGGTGACTAGCAACACGACGGAGAGGAAGGCAATGATCAACAGAAGCATGTAGGCGGCAGGGTCATTCTGTGGAACTGTGAAACAACACTCAAGCTAAGCACTTTTAATGGTGAGTTTAGCAGTTTTGAACAGTTCAGTAGTCCTCAACATTTCAATAGTCCTTAACAGTTCAGTAGTCCTGAACAGTTCAGTTGTCCTGAACAGTTCAGTAGTCATGAACATCACGTCTCTCTGCAGCATTCTCCTATATACTTACAGAGTGTTCACACTACAGTAGGGTCAGACCTTGTCAGGTCATAAAGAAAACTTAATAGTGTGAGAAATATTACTCATATATCTGTAATTCAACACAGTAGAACTCATCTGTAACACATTTAGAAATCTGTATTGCAACAGTTGCAGGGACAGTTTTTGAGCCAGTTTTTAAAATTCTCTGCAAGGTTTGTATTGTTGAGCATATTACTGGGTGTTTCATAAGACGTAAGTGTGCAGGCGTACTTCTGCACGTCACTGGCTCCCCTTCTCCATCCGCAAACACGGGGGACAGTCGGAACTCCTCCACACCGTCTAAATGTTCTGTGGGAAGCATCACCAAAATTGGGACTACTGAGAAATGTTTCCATTCAGAAGAGGAACTTCCACACAAGCACACACAGAAACACCAATCAGCTGTAACCTCAAACCCACCTGCCTACTATTTTGCAGGACTCCCTCATGACAACACAACTGCTCACAAGCTCACAATTTTTTTAATCAATACTGTTTTGTAAAATGTTTATGCTAAACCCACAAATATGAAAGAAATCCTTATCATGATCAGAATACACATTTTTAACATGTTTCATACAGTTGCCTTTATGCCACACTGCAAAAAGGCAATGTTTGGTTAAATGTTCTGCATAAAAGTGCACATTTTAACCATCTCTTAAAGATAATGGCAGAACGATCACTGCTTTACTTACTTTACTTACCAAAAGGTATTCTTCATAGTACAGTGCACATAATAGCATATAGCACATAATATAGCAAATTGCATATAGCAATTGTGAATACACAGTTTAAACATAATTTTCTAATTCGCATTTGAATTTTAAAAAGTCCGGAACGTGTTACCATACCAACAGGTCACTGTATGTAAACTGGCAGGCAGCCTGAACCATATGCCTCAACCCCCTCCCTTCAAAGAAAAACACCAGTCATTTGACATTTCTTTCTTACCAAAAACAAATAATTTAAAGATTCGCTGAACACCTTATTCGGAATTTGCTCCACCCCAACTTAAGATTCAACACCTTGGTCGTGTTCCTTAAAACACTGCTGAACAATTTTTTGCAAATTTGCCATGTGACAGGATGCGTTACCCCGCTGAAATCATCCACTGCCATTATGGAATACTGTTGCCATGAAGGGGTGTACTTGGTCTGCAACAATGTTCAGGTAGGTAGTACGTGTCAAAGTAACATCCACATGAATGCCAGGACCCAGGATTTCCTAGTGGAACATTGCCCAGAGCATCACACTGGCTTGCCTTCCCATAATGCATCTTGGAGCTATTGCTTCCCCAATTAAGCAATACAGTCGCATCTGGCCTTTCACTGGATGTAAAAGAAAACATGACTGATCAGACCAGGCCACCTTCTTCCACTGATCCATTGTTCGGTTTTGCCCATTGTAGGCACTTTCGTTGGTGTACAATGGTGTGTCCGTGCACTCTGACTGGTCTGTAGATGCGATAGGCTACACTGTGTGTTCTGCAAACTTTGTGCAGTTTGTGCTACAGTAGCTTTTCTGTGGAATTGAACCAGATGGCTTAGCCTTCACTCCCCATCCACCTCATGACCCTCTCGCCAGTTCGCTGGTTGTCCTTCCTTTGGCCCCTTTTGGTAGGTATTAAGCACTGCAAAGCAGAAACATCCTACAAGACCCAGTCATCTAGCTATCACAGTCTGGCCCATGTCTAAGTCACTCAGGTCCTTATGCTTAGCCATTTTTCCCGCTTCCAACACAACAACTTCAAAAACTGTTCACTTGCTGCCAAATATATCCAAAACTTTGAGAGGGGCCATTGTAATGAGGTAAATCAGTGTTATTTACTTCACCTGTCAGTGACTAAGGTTATGGCTGATTTCTGAAACATTTCACTAAATATACAGTATACGTCAAACACAACACTCAGCTCCTAATCATCTGTAACTCTTGACGATATCTGAACTTTATCGATATGTTGCTGATAGAGAAAGAGTGATTAAGAAGAGAAAGGAACAGAGTAATGTGCAGGCTGTAAACATACGGCAAACTTGGAGCTCCCTGGTGGTGGGTGGGACTCGGAGCCACTCGATGCTCCCAGCCAATGAACCGTCGAGCCCAGCAACTTCCTTCAGCTCCACCCATTCGATAACGAAGGAAAATGGCGAGGGCTGTTCAGACACCAGGGCCCAGGAGAGAGACACACAGGTAGCATTGGCTACTGCGCGGAACCAGCGCACGCAGCGTCCTGAAGACGGGAACCGAAAGTTCAGTGGGGCGGCACAGGCCTTGCCGTTTTCACCCGAACCAAACACTTAAGACATGGGTGTGAAACCATGACAACAGCCTACCCCTGAACACTATAACAGTGCATTTCTGAAGGCTACATCTAATAACTGCAACAAAGGCTTTTCTGCTCTCCCTATTACAGGAAATGTGGCATGCTTTATAATCTAATAGACAAGCCTCTGTATCAAAACAACAAACAGCTTTCCATCAAAGTAATTAACCATAAATGAAAATATGTAATAGGACAGCAAAAAAAAATAGAACAGAACAAGACTGGAAGCACACAAGCAAAAAAAAAATGTAAACATTTTTAAAAGCTCTGGCACAATTTAAAAAATATTCCTTCTCATTAGCTAGAGCGATTTGCTTAAGAGTTGGTAATGCTGTTAATAGGTCCCTGTCAATGGAATTAATGTTATAACATTAGGAACGCACAAGGGTCAAGTTACTATTCTTGCCTGAGGAGCCTAAAGAGTTATGAGACATGACAGTGATGGTATGGACATCTTCTTTCCAGTGGAATGTGTAAAATGAGCCAAGGTCTATGTCATCTGACCACACAGCGCCCCCAGAGGCCTGATGTAGAACAACGAGTCCAAGCACACAACGTTCTGGGTCCGCTGCTGGGATCGGCTAGAAGACATTAGGGAAAAAAATTGATTTACCAACCATTATTTTAAAAATAACCTCACTGCAAAAAACACAAGCACCATTAATTGATCAAGACTATAGCCAAGAACAATTTTGACTGTACACTTTATTACTGCTATATTTTTGCTTTTTGTAGACATTGTTCATTAAAACGTTTGAGGTATTGTACCGACAACCTCCAAGCCCTTCTCATTTACGGAGCAAACACGCTCAGGGAATAGTCAATCAGAAGCAGGATCCAAGTCTTACCTTAAAGAGCAGAGTCACGTTTGTGAAATTCCCTGCATTGTCTTCCTGAATAACTCGCCAGAAATCTGGCCCCATCATTGGTGCTACAAACAACCAGACAATATCCCCTTAGAAGCAACAATCATTTATATGGATCTAAAAGTGGCAAAGGACTCTTGCAACAGAAGTATCTATCAAGCAGAACTTGTCATATCAGGGTTATGAGTTGAAGCGCCACAGAGAAAACAGTGCAGAACATTTCTTACTAAAATTTATTTCTTCACACAGGAGAACTTCACCTTTAGAACTGTAAACTGAGGAGATATGAGACTCGCTCCAGTCGCTCCAGTAACCAGAGCCTTCAAATCTTCGACAGCGTACTTCAACCTTGTACTGAACACATGGGTCTTGGACCAGAACAGCAGCCCACGGCTCAGAGACAGGACCAAAAATCTGGGAAAGAGAAATCTGGAATTATATAAATGCAATATAAAATTGCAAACCAAAAACTCATCTGATGACAGACCATAAGGTATTTTCTTCCTAATACAACTGGCAGTAAATGAACTGAACCACAAAACAGCTCAGGTTGACCGGTTCTGTAAATAGCCCGTCTGTTGTAAAATACTGAGGTTGGTCATCATTTCAATCTGAGCTCAAAGTACATCCATTACACAGCCACAGCAGGTACAGGTCAAACCCAACTATAGCGATGCATGCACCTCTGCTCGATTGCTGGCGGATTACGATACAGGACATGTGCACTCAAAACGCTGCCACTCTGTTTGTGTCCAAAGCCCAGCTGAGGCCTCGGCCTTGAGAAACTAGGGTTGGGCAATGTTTGCATGAAACAGCGCGATGGACGATGGCATCAGGGGTTAATGGGTGGAGTAGCGGAAGTCTTACAGAGGTTCTATACAATTTTTTTTTTTTTTTTACATTTGTGGAGGTAATCACATTTTTGTACATTCCTGGGTCATCCATATGAGATAACCCTACCAGAAACCTCCACCCACCTTCCACTGCAGATCTGCTACCTCCTGGGAGGCGACGTATCGTAGTTCATACTGCAGGTGGTACACAGGCAGGTAGGGACGTTTCCACATTGTACTCAGCGTTTTGTTGGGCCATGTGACTGCTGTCAGGTCTGAGGGCGGGGATGGTTTCACTGGAGGACAGAGATTGAAACGCAAATATCGTCATTTAGGGCTTCCATTTACGTGAGGGTAAATTGAGCCTTTTTATGATACTTTAAACACTCACCGTTTTCAACAGGCGATACAAAAACAGGGAGGGACCTCACTTTGCCATGCCCCCCCTCCACCACCAGCCAGACCCTGTAGCAGGAAAACAGGCTCAGGCCCCGGAGGGTGCACTCACGAAAGTCCCCCGCTCCGTCCGGACACTCCTCCACCCCGGACAAAGACTCCTCCCCCATCTGGGCCATGGAACGTTCCTCATGTGGTATCTCCTCACACATTTTCTTATAGCTTCTAAAAAAGCAAACAGAGTTAACACAAATGACGACTTCTTCAATACAATAAGCCAGGTTAACGATCAGGAGAGAAGGGTACGATCCTTCATACCTGTACAGGAATCGAACCACAGCCCATGCACTCTTATTCCACTTACAGGTCATGGAATCATCTCTTAACCGCTGATCAGACTGACATGTTATGTTTGCATCAAAAAGTCCTGAAAATAAATGCACAAGAAACTCTTCAATATTTACAGCAGTCTCTAGAAAAAGGACAGAACAAAGTAATATCCCATTCTTCTATCTGAACCAGGCAAAACTGAATCTCTTTCAAGATATTCATGCACTAAAATCCTATTTATAACTTTTCATTTATAGCAAAAGAGCATAAATGACATCAATGAACCTTATAAACTTCACTGTGTGCACAATTATTAGGTAAATTGTATTATTGAGGATTCATTTTATTATTGAACTACAGTGCTCTCACACAATCCAAAATATTAATAAACCCCAAAACCGAATATTTAAGAATGTACAAGTGAGGTTTTGGCTTTTTTTTTATCCATGTGTGCAAAATTACTGGCCAACTATTAGTGCCCAGTATTATTATTAGTGTACAGAATTATTATGCAACTAAATGAAAAATGTAAATTTTCCCATCTCACTTGTTATTTTCATCTTTTACAGTGAGAATATTAAACAAACAACTAAACATTTACAAATAAACATTTTTTTAAAAAGTGACCAATATAGCCACCCTTCTTTTCAATAACAGTCGGAAGTCTGTCAGTTTTGTAATCTGTTGACAATCAACTGTACTGTTTTCCTTCAGTGTAAATCTCCCATTTAAGAAGGGACCACAAATTCTCAATAGGGTTTAGGTCAGGTGAGGAGGGGGGCATGTCATTATTTTTTCGTCTTTAAGGCCTTTACTGGCTAGCCACGCAGTGGAGTACTTCGATACATGCTATACACTGCTTGAAGAAAGTGTCTTCTAAAAACTGGGAGTAGGTTTGGGAGTTGATTTTGAGTCCATCTTCAACCAAAAAAGGTCCAACTGGCTCATCTTTAATAATACCAGGCCATAGCACTACCCCACCTCCACACTGCTGGCATCTGAGTCGAAGTGGAGCTGGAGAATATGCATTAAAATGATGACATGGTCAAAATGCTCTCGTGCCTAATAATTGTGCACACAGCAGATGTGGTTTAGACAGGACAAAGGCCGCGTCTCACCTTCGGTGTAGACTTTGGCGTACGCGATGCTGCACTTATATTTCTCCCCCCATGAGAGGCAGCACATCAGAGTATCAAATCCTGGATCTTTTGACCTGACGGTGACTGCGCTGACCCTGGTGTTGACCACTTTGTACTGGCTTTCTGGGATGACCTGACCGTTCAGCATCCACACCACCTCGCTGGCCGCCCAGCCATGGTTGTGAAGCACTCCATACACAGTTGCTTCATCCCCGGGCCTGGTGAGCACCTCGGTAGGGATGTAGCTCACTTTTGAGGTGTGGGAAAAACAAAGAAAAGAAGACGTGCAGTTTATATTGGCTCTGGCTTTACAGATCAGCTTTTTAGCATGATCAAACAGACCAGATTTCTCTCAAAGATGCCATTCCACCATGGTGTGAAAAAGTAAGTTTGAGGTCTTGTGCAAGGACTTGAAATTGAGGCATGGAAAACACATTCCTCTAGTCTACAGACAACGTCTGCACAAAACTAACTTCTCCAGTTAGCCAGCTTATTCAAAGCTCAATGCACCCCTGTAAAAAGGTTTCCCGGATCCCTGTTGCTGTTCATGTAATGCTGGAAAACCTGGCGCAACTCCACATGTGAGTGCTCCTCTATCAAGCAGCCTCTAGTAGGATATCGTAACTGTTTCTGATGCCATTTCTGATGATCAGAGAGAATGCAGGCACTCCTAATCCTCCTCATTTCGGGGTATGGCAGTTCTTTGTCCTGCCTGGCATATTCATTAGTGCTTCACAAGGGCTGCACGTGTATTTTACTTCAGATTTTGTAGCATTAGCAACATAATGAATGTTGTTTGGGGGAGGTTTACAGGAAGCAGCAGCACCATTCCTGGTATGTTTGATGTTACAAAAAAAACAATTTAAATAAATAAAAAAGTTTTATAAAAGTGTAGTCCATTAATGAAGACACAGAAACAGTCTAAATAACGCTGAGTGGAGCTAGGCACCTGGGACCTGCAGGTATACAAGTAGGGAGGGTTGGTTGTTTTGAGGGTTGGTTCTTTGGGTTGTTTTGCCCCCTCAAGTGAGCACACTGTAGCCTTCCATTTCGGTTGCCATGGTGACTAAACTTAATAAGCATTTGACAAAAGCACTATAATCCTACTAGCTTACTAAGAAAAAAGTACTCAGTGAAATACCTAACTCTTAATATGGGCGGATAGTTTATACCAGCGAAAAGCATCTCACACACACAGTAGAATGGATCTGCCGGTAACTCGCTTAATGGACCATTCACATTTATTCATATGGAAATTTTAGCTGGAAAACAGCAATTTGTGTGTCCTTTGCATTTTGTGACATACTGTTATAACTAGTGCAGTGTTTCTGAATGTTTATTCATACAACTACTGCTTTAAATCTGGTTCACGATCAATCTTAACCCTGTGAAGGGTTAGGACTAGAGGCTATTTGTCTGTGAAGGTACTGCACAGCAATGTATATAGAGTGCAGTGTATAAGTAACTGGACAGTGAGACAGTTTCTGAATTTGAAATGAAACAATGACTTTAAAAGCAGGTAAAGCAGACTATCAACTTTAGTTCAAGGTTAAGTATGTCCTGAGTTCATGCAAAATGTGCTTGGTGGCAAAGCCTGTTGTAAAAAGCCCTATAAAAATATATTTTTCAATTAATTTTGAATGGTACAAGTTCAGTCAGTCATTGACTTAAAAGGATTTGCAACCAGGTACTGAACATTTTGTGCTAATCTTAAAGAATTATGTTAATCTTAAAGAAAATAATTATTGTATAACATTTCAACTTGATATAAATGTTAATTCTCTCAAATTAATCTTCACATTCTGCACTTTAATTCCATAGTTATTATCATAGTAATTTCAAGTACAATGAGCTAGAGGCTGGAGTAGTGGTTGTCAAATATGGACCTCCAAATAAAGTCTGGGTTTAACACCCTTGTGGTTGATTATCTAGGCTTATCTAGGTTTCCGTCATATCTGACTCTTAGATGAAGTGAGGGTGGAAAACGTCTACGACCTAAACCTTGAAGTATGTGCCGTGAATAACAATGAAAGTCTGAAAAACTGTTAATTTAATAATGTCTATTACTTATGGACTGTCTGTGCGACATTCTAAAGGCAGTGCACGCACACTTCTTTAGAGTGAATCAGAGTTGGTGGGGTTATGTGGGTGGTCGTGTCAAAAGGCACAGACACAGCAACGAAGAAGGATCCATCTAGAAATGGTCAATAGACATGAAGGTAATAAAAACCGTTGTGTGTGGTATGTGTGTGTGGTATGTGTGTGGGGGGGTTGAAGTGGGAGAGAGAACCTGCGCGTGTATAAACTACAGTTAATCTTAGAATTCAGAAACACTGCAAGGCTTCATTTGCACTGTTTCACTCAAGTTGTCATTTTATGAAGATATTTTCTAAGTATAGAGTGAGTCACTCTGTTGCTCTACGTCTGTGTGTGGCAGGTTACCCTTGAGATCCTTGATAAGAAATTCTTTGTCATTATTGAAACATTAATTATTGCTGTCTGGGTATGAACACACTTAACTCCTGCAAACCACTTAAAATATTTTGCTGGCATGTGAAAGCACAGAGACACACGCACACACACGCAGATACATGCACAGGCACGAGCATACACGCGCACGCACACGCACACACACGCACACATGGGACTCTGTGAAGCCCAAGGGAAAGTTTAACAAAGAAATCTCATTCATAGAATGTTCAGTTCAGAGGGGCTATGGATGAATAATAACAGAGCCAAGTGGAGCTTTGTCCATCAGCAGGACAGCACTGAGTGGTCAGATTAATTAATCTACAATAGCCTGCTTTATATTCGGGGGGCTCAACAAAGAAAGTTCTGCAGTCAAGACAGCGCCCATGGCAGCCCAAAACGGCAGAAAGCTGCTTAAAATACCCTGCTGAGTTATAGCCACATCACTTTTGCACTAAGATGGTAACATGCAGTAAGAGTTATTCTTTGAGCCTTCAGAATATTTTTCATTACTTTACACTTATGTTTTACATTTGCATTTTGAACCTATGGCCTATGTCTATGACTTTACTAAAATGTTAAACCTACTACCTAAGCTAGTACAGTCTCTGTAATTTTAATCTTAGCCATGCTAGCAGGTTTTAAAGAACTTTGCACAGTAATACAGCCATCTAGCCACAATATACTAGACTAGGGCTGAACAATAATTTGCTAATATATATGTATATTATATGTATATAATATATGTAATTTAGCTCTCTCAGATATTTGAGACTTTCTGGGTGTTTTCATGAATCATTCTTGTGATTCCAACAAGTGCAAATCACTTTGGTAAAAAGAGTACCTTTTATCAAGGGCACACCACATAACACAAACCATAATGCAAAATGGTAGCAGTATAATTGCAATACAGGAACCCAAGACAAGGCTGAAAGCCAGCAAGCATAAGGAGCGTGAGCTGAGAACACGCAGCGGTGGCCATACCATCGAGTGCCAGGTAGAACGGTTGGCTCCAGTCGCTCCAGGCCAGCGGCTCACGCAGCCTCTGGGAGCGTACCTGTACGACGTAGCGGCCTCCGAAACTGAGGGAGCTCAGAGCCACCCACGGATGCTGGACCTTTAGCACCTAACAGAGAAGCATACGCGTGCTCCTTTAGATCGGCTGTGGACTCAAAGACCAATGCAAGTACACAAGTAACCCTTGCTAATATATCACAACAAATCGTACCCATTGATCTACCTAGAATGGAAAACTAGAGCAGATATTTTTAGACATGTCACCTGACCCTTAATGATCTGACTATTACTGATCTAAGATTTTATGACATTTTACTCACCTCCCAGTGTTTGAGAGAAGTGTTGGATGAGTAACGGATTTCGTAGTTAAGTGGATATCGGCTAGTGGGTGAGTCACTCCATTCAAATATCACTTCTCCCTCAGTGCTCACATTGTAATGCAGGTTCACTGGTGGGTGTGGCTTATCTGTGAATGGTGGTAATTCAATCAATATCACAAATTATGTTACACAGAAGCAGGATTGCTATGCTCAGTATGATTGTGATCCGTTGGCTAAGTGGTGCCATAGCCAAATTTGCTAGAAACTTTGGGGTAAAACCCCTGTTTAGTTTGCTATTCTTCACTTCTTCTAGTCTGACCACAGCTAGCGGCTGCACGCTCTGATCTCCCATAAACTCCACCTCCTTCTGTGCTCTTGGTGATTTCTTCGACTTAATATTACTATAGGACAGAAAAAGCTTCGTGTCATAAAACAGCTATGTTCAGGGTAAAAGCCCAGCTAATACACCCTTGACTGACAATTCTAGGAATTGTAATATTGAGTGCTAGGCTATGCCTTTTCTTCTTGAATCATTATATGTAATCATCTGGCTTCTAGCTGTAATCTATCTGGATGCTCATTATTTCTCATTCCATTTATAGATGTCCAGAACAAGACAATTTTGTTTTTTTAAACAATTTTAACAACTCTATAATTATTAGAGGCAAGGAACATTTAGTTTGATACTGCAATATCAATAACAGTCAAAACACCTGAGCTTATTAATTACAACTATGTAATTAATATACATACACTATAACCACAATAACTATAACTCAGTGTCATTCACTCACTGAATTTATCCTTCACTAGCTTTCTCTTAGATAGGCAACTACTGTTTCTGTCTTATTGAACATGAATAGGACTGCATTGATTGGATATTTTTGTTCATTTACTTTTCAGTTTAACTTTGTCAGTGAGGAGGATGAAATATAGATAATCTGTCAGGAGCCAGTAACACTAAACAGAGAAACATTTTTCAAAAATGTACATAAATGGACTCAAATATATTGTCCTTTTTGCTATCATTAGCCAGCTGTAGTGGTGAATGAACTCTTATAGTGCTGATCTCAGAACTCATAGCTTTTTGCTGGCCTCCTTTAAGACCATTAGGAGTTAATCCAACATTGGTGATTTTACTGTGAAAATGACCTCTCATGTATCTCATCTAATCAGTCACCCTTCACTAAACTCAGCAGTAGAAAAAAAGTAGCTTCTATAGGAAAGTGGCTGTTGGCAACCTAGTCTGTCGTCTTACAGCATAAAGAACGCTGATTTTGTAAATATACCGGGCATACAAATGGTTTTCCTATCAGAGGATATCTCCCCTATCACCATGGTTTCAGGGACAAATCAAACACACATCTCCCTCCCTGCAATGAGTGTATAATGTTTGAGAAGCATTTTAGTGTAAAATCTGTCACTCACTTAACGACATGTCAGACCTCTAAAATGCATACCACACCTGGAACAAAACACTGTGTATGCAATTAAATGTGATCCTACTGAGAGCACTTTCAATCAGTCATTTAATTGTTTATATTTTCAACTTTATTTATTTTATTTTTAACAGACAAAATGAAAAGCTATATTATATCCTGTTGGTGTGATCATTTTTTTCCAGTCTGGTGACTGGTCATAATTACATACCATTAGGTACATTTGATTCTTCATATTTTTTAAGCTAAAATGTTTAGTTTTCTTAAAGCACAAGAAAAAACTATTGTGATTTGTAATTTCTCCTCCATGCTTCAACTTTAAATTTACATCCTATAACGGTTACATATCAAGGCTGCAAACCTTTTAATCTGCAACGTTTCATTGCCTACACTCACACACACACACACAAAAACACCCCCCCCCCCCAAAAAAAAACAACGGCCATTACCAACCAAGCAAGCTCTCTGGGTGGTAAAATTAATTTTTGCCTCCTCCCAGTTTCTACATACATGAATGGTAGCTTCCTGTTGACAAGGTTGGTGTAAACAATAATGAACTTAGGTTACTGTAATAGTATCAGCCAAGCAGCATACAGTGTATTTTTTAAACTGTGCTATGGTCTGCTTAATGCTCTGGGTAGGGAATTGTGATCAAATAACACTTTCAGAGGACATAATAAAATAAGTAACAAAACTGAAGTCTTCTAAAAATGTCATGCTTTGCAAAGTTTCTCCTGATTCTACACATGCAAACTATGCAAATTAATGACTATACTACTATAAACATATAACTCACATTATACATTTACAGTACTTGGTAGAAGCTCTTGTCCAGAGTGATTACACATATGTATAACTACAGAAGTGAACCTATTGGTGTTGCTAGCATTCTCTACATGCTACAGGAACGCAAAGTAGCACTGACACTATTGTTGTTCTGTGCAATTTTCATGTCATTTGTCGGGTGTCACTTACATAGCTGATGGACGTTGATGTGCATGTCTGGTGCCAAGAGAGAATGGTCATTCAGTGACCCGCTGACCACAAGGGAGAAGGAGACGTCGCTGGCATGAAGGGTCACAGAGCACGTGATGGCCCCATCCCCAGAACACTGGGATCGAGGAGAGCGACCCATTTCACTTGTCTGCGAATCCAACTCCATTCTGGAACGAGAGGGAAGCACCACCTTTTACCCCTTTAACAACATAACAACTTCTACATATAGCAAATGGTAAATCATAGACAGGTGGCAAGACATCCAATGTGACGAGGTTTGGTAATGATTTAAAAAATATGCAAATATACAAAAGATATTCCAAAAATAATCCCCAAAACTGAACTGAAAACAAGCATCTTATTTATAAGCACTGCCTGAAAGATCAAGTTCAATCAGTTAAGTTAAGAGAACTGTTTGCCTTGAGTCATATTGGTTGCTTTTTATTAAAGCTGGACTGTTTCCCATTTATTGAGTATGTGTGCTGTCCTTGTAAACAGCTAAATGTAGTAAAAACAACCAAAAAAAATTCAGATAAATTATTTACCTGAAATCATAAGAATTATCTCCGCTGTGGGGTTTGAAACATAATCTGATAGGAGACACTAATTATGATGTCAGTAGGGGAAACTTTAAAAATCTTTATGCATTTGCACTAAAACGGTCTAAAAGCATTTGTGTAAGCTGAATGTGCTCACACTGTAAGGACAGCGTTTGTGCTCGTGTGGTAGTGGGTGTGTGGGACTGGAAGAGAGAAATTGTTTTTTGGCTTTTGATCTTGTTTTTTCTTATTTCCATTTACTATTGAATTTGATGAATAGGCAGTGTGGGAGAAGGGTGCTTTGGAAACAAAAAAAGGAGAATAACCATAATAATACCATCTATAGTGATAATAGTCAAACAATAAAACAATAAGAAGGCAAGCCAAAACAAAGATGTAAACGGGCACTCTGTAAAAGAGGTAGTCGCTGATTGGGCCAAAAAGGAAAAAAAACACACGCACTTTCCTAAACCCTCATAGGTCCACAGCACTCAGGGTGCTCCATGGTTACACTCAAATCACACTTAAGCCTATGCTCTTATCACTTGACAAGTGGTTAAAGTACTTGACTTTTAATCAGAAGGTTGCCCGCCCCGCCACTGCCAAGCTGTGCCCATGAGCAACACCCAACTGCTCGAACTGTATTCAGTAATAATTGAAAGTCGCTTTGGATAATAACATCAGCTAAGTGCCATAAAAGTAAATATCTATCAGTTCACTCAGCAACTTGCTTAGAATGAATACACCTGCACGCTACATCAACCTAGTAGCTTAAAAGTACCCCTGGGAAGTGTGGAGAAAGAAGGAACTCACGCTACAGCCTGCAGGCTAACAGTAAGATGGTTGGTAGAGGTGGCATCAGCTCTGTGGTGCTTTATATAACAAATCATGTTAGCTTGTTTGTCTTCAAGCCAGCACAGGATGTCCAAGCAGTCTGCTAGAGAGACATTCAGTTAGCACAACACTTTCATTAAGTCTCTTCATTCAGTGAGAAAGCCCATGGCAATTAGCAACACCAACGGCTAGTGCGGGGGTAATTAGGCCTGTCAAAACAAAGCCTCATTACAATGTGTACATTTATGTGGAAAAAAAAGGTAAACTCTGAAAGAAAAACATAAAATTAAATTAAAAATGTAAAAAGTTACCTAATGTCGTGTTCAGGGAATGACAAGATCAAAAATTTTGGATCTCAATAGAGTAGCTTTGGATTTTGTTGTGATAAAACATTAAACTTTAAATCCAACTAACCCACATTTAAACCCATAAGTGCTGCCTCACTCCTAACACAGTCACAGCCGGTTTCCACCGCAGTAGCTCCTTTCGTGGATAAGACCACCTCTCCCATCCTATCGGCCAGCTTCTGGGGTGGCGCCAGCTTCCATTTAAACCAAGCAGGAGCCTGTGACCCCAGGCCCTTACACAGGTGGGACCTGGTGTGCTCCTGCCTGGTGGAGCTGACAGCAGCCCACAGCCCACTGCAGAGACCAGCTACGGCTTACTGCACTCTACATGCAAAGGGGTTTCCTTTATTAAATGATTCGGGCTAAGAAACGCCAACAGTTTTGTTTTTTAGTATGCTATTCATTTATTTGCTTCTAATTATTGTCGTAAAAGATAGAACAAGGAGATTAATGGGAACTAATTAGCATGCACAATGACCTCTGCCTATTGATTGGATGATTAAATCTCTATTCCCAGTTCTCACCACCTGCAGCTGGGAACAAACAAATGAGACTCTTTGACTATAGCTAAAGAACCCCAAGTGGTGATGATGCAAGAGCTTTGGATTGCATGTGGCTGTGGTCATTTTGTGATTCAATTTGGTTTCCATTAACAAGAACGTTTCATGTTACTTCTGGTATTCCTGCACGTGCAAATTTCAAAATACTACAAAATAACTGAAAAAAAATAATGTTCATAGCAGTTTAACAAAATTTAGCATTAATACTCCCCTAGGTCTCCTCCATGAGCCACACATATTTTGTATAAGATCACTTTTTTTGAACAAGTATATCATTTTGAATAAGTATATACAATCTTTTGCTTTGAAATACATTTTGTGTTTTTATGAGCCAAACCACATGTAGTATATAATAAGAGCTCTAAAAAACAGCTATTTTTTAGACTATTAACACTTAGAAACAAAATATTAAAATTTATACTGAATCATGATTTTAAAATCAATTAACTTATCAAAATTAAAAATGTGTGAATCATCACACTGTTTCTTGTCAAACAAATGAACTGCATCAAAGCCAAAGAAATGAAAAAACAGCAAAAAAATACTGTCAAATCTAATCTATGTGCCTATGCTACTGTCAACACCAACCTTGTGATTCACTGGAGGCTTCCACACCATTTGTGAAGTTTTGGATGTGGCACTGATACAGGTGGAGGCCCCTGCTGTGACTGAAGCTCTGATTCAGTGCCTTGAAGTCGGCACCGGCCCTGCGCACCTCTGCCTGGAACCCGGAGCCGACTGAACGCAGCTCACAGCACAGCTGAGCTCTCCACTCAAAGCCCTGATACTCGCCAGGCCAGCCACCTACGGGACTCAAAGCTGCCTCACCTGAAAAAGACGTTTGGGTAAGGTTCCACGGGACAATCGGCACAAGTTTAATTGGGTTTAGACATACATTCAGTGCTAAAAACTACATAAAATTCTATGAAGCACCAGAATCTCTGTATGACTATAACTAAAGGCTGGGTGCAAGTACAGTGAGCACAGTCCTCCTTTTTTCCAACCTCCTGTGCTCCTCCCCCCGCATTCCTATCCAATACTAATATGTTTCTAAGGTGGGGCTGCTGACAGTTTGATGGTTTGCAGCAGACCACACCACTGCCACATGTCAGGAAAGAGAAAGAGGGAGTAGTATGACATCAGTGGCATGATGTTCACGCTATGCAAAGAAATCCTGAAATGTGCCAAACACTCACCATGTAAAGCAATAATGAGATTCACGACGAGAGCCAGAATCACACAGAGAAACCTGGAGAGGATAGAAAGCATCTGTTAAACGACTGCAGTCGTGAGTCAGACTCTTGTTTCAGGCGCTGGGGGTGGTAAAGCGCTGGTGTCCACACATTGTGACTGGGCTCCATCACCTCTTTAGTCACTCTGCAAGCTGCAGAGATCCAACGGCCCATTAATTCCTGACTGCTTTGGCCATAGGTACAGTCTATAGTCCAAATGTACTGCACAATCAGACTACGCGTCTCCCGATGCACCGATGAATCACATCCGCATGCTCCTGAACCAGGGGGGCCTCGTAAGGCTGTTTACTGCTACAGAGGCACAATAGGATCTCTACTGGTTTGACCCCCATGCAGTGAAATAGCCTGGGCTTTTAGGCTAATGATCCTCATTTCAGACATACTCATTTAAAGAGAACAGAGAAAGCTCAACCTAGCCATGAGACCTGACCCATCATGTGCATGCAGTGCTAACGGGCAAAGAAAGGTCCACATATCATGATAAAACACTGTCAAAGGTACATATTCGTAAATATTCGTAAATCCGCAAATAATACTTTAGCAGCCACATCCGACAAATCACAAACCCAATTTTTTATAAACGGACACCAGTAAATTAGAAAATTAGAACCACAATAACACAATAATTAAATTCTGAATCACTTTCTGAAAAGTACGTCATACACTCAGTACACATCCAGTCAGGAGTTGCAGAAACCGGGTGTCCAGTTACCACTATTTTATTTGATGGTAACCACTGTGGCCTCCTCGTCCTGCTCCGTGTTAGTAAACTCTGAATCAGTCTTGGACATCAGTTTCAGCATATTCTGACTGGGGCTTCAGCAGCGGCTTCAGTCACTTTCTCGTATATTAGATACACCACAACCTTCACAACCTTTATTTAGCTCGCACTAAGTTTACCAGTTCTACCTTCTCCTACGCAGCTGGTGAACTGAAGAAAGGGTTTAGTGAGAATGGTGCGGAAAAATGAAAGGCAAACAAGTGCAGGTGACAAAAACAGCTTGAGGACCAAAGGGATCAAAGTTGAATGGGAAAACTTGGCCAAGCAAACAGGAAAATCACTCCCAAATTCAACACTGGTGTGCAGAATTCCCTCTCCACTCATCACTTATCGGGCTACAACAGCCACAGATCACGTTGGACACTGAGGTTGTCTGCAAAGAACTAGAAAGCACCAGTGAGTACAAGAGCATCAAAGCCGGACTGTTGGGGAGAGGAAAAAAAAGTTGCCTGGCAACCGAATTCAGGTTCCTTTTGCGGAATGCTAGGGTTAGACTTTGATGCACGCACCACATGTCCATGGAACGTCTTGTTTGGTATTAACAGTGCAGTCTGGTGGTGTGGGGAATGTTTTCGTGGCACATATTAAGGTTCCTGAGTCCCAGTAAAGAATGTCTGAAGAGCATAGCATATCTGCAAATATCTGCTAGGCACAGGGTTAGGGTTCATCCCTTCATGGATAGTTTGTCTTCATTTGTATGGACACTTCCAGCTTGAAAATGCACCATTAGAAGAGAAGCATCTTCAATCAATGGTTCCAAGAATATTACCGTGGGTTTTCATTGCTTCAGTGGCCTATACAGCCCCTGGGTCATGACTCTATCCTTAAGATGAGGTGGAAAGGGCTATTTGCAACAATTTGCAACAACTAGACACTGTAATCATTTTCTTATGGTATAACATTCCTTGCAAAAACCATTCAGCATCTTGCAGAAACCATGTCCAGGTGAATTAATTTTGTTCTAAAGGCCGGATGATGTGCAACGTAGTAGTTGTACCCAATTAACTCATCACAATTGTATTTCTTATAGTGAAAATGCTTTCTATAACATCCACACTCTGTGCTTTTCAGCTGCAGTCCTAGAGCCCCACTACCCTGCCCAATTTCAAGAGTTTACGTCCTCTGGAACACTTGATAAAACTCATTAAAGGTTTGACAATTGTATGATGGATCGGGTATGCACTTGAATTGGGTATGCAAGGGAAAACTGAACTGTGCAGCGTAGTTGAGCCCCAGCCCTGTGCCAGAAAACTCTTGTGCTAAGTTATACTACATACTTACATTGTGATATTCTTAAAGCAGCACCATTTCTTGTGTTGATGGTATAGATGGAGGTAACCTGCAGATGGTGGAGAAAGAAAAAGTCAATCAGGGAAGGACTCTTTGACAGGTCACGGCAGGTCTTTGACAGGTCACCTAGGGGATTCCACACACACCTTTTCTCCACAAGGGGAAGAGTAGAAGTCGTGTCATTCACTCATGGAGAACAAACCCTTGTTTCTGTTCTTAACTCTTTGACAGCAAAATACAGCTCAGCAGTGAATTTTATCACTGTAAATATTCAGTAAGTTCAAACAGTGGTGTGGTTTGTTTAAGGCATTAGGCAATAATGATCTTCACATACTAGTTCCAGATGCTAGCATTCAGCTGCAAGAACCAAACTATTTGTTTTATTTGAAACTACTGCCCTCAACTGTCAGAGGAGACAAATGATCTCTTCAGACTCAAGGTAACGACTGAATTTACTGGTTCTGTGAATTGGTGATATAGACTACTCAAATGGATTCCATTTCATTTTTTCCCTTCATTTTCAGATGCTGCAGATAAGATTCAGTGCAAATTTAGATTCACAGTACAGTATACTGTTTGTCAGAGGGCATGGAGACAAATCTGCTCAGGGCAATGCATGGCCATATTCCAGCAAAGGCACTTCCTGACATTGTATCCCACACAGAGTTATGCAAGGTATAACCTGTTAGAACATAACACTACCTGAAGGCAATTTTTGATATGTACTGTTGCTAACTGAAGTTAAATTCTTTAGACAGGTGCAGCCCTTTCATGAAAGAAATGTAACTTTTAAGGGTCATATCCAATGTATTTTATTTATTATTCAT
>NC_137503.1:4802500-4872500 GCF_041902795.1 Electrophorus electricus
TGTAGATGCAATTACAAAAGTAATTTACCAGCAGTTCTTCCCTCACCTATGTTGGTAAATGAATGATGAAGATTAAGTCAAACAGAACCTACAGCACGTTTTAAAGGGACTTTTTGCTGTATACATCAGCACTGACAGGATTTGACTTTCATATCTCTTAGTACAACATCTTAGAGCTCATCTGGAAATGATATCTTGTCTCTTAATTGCAATTTCTAATATATATATATATATATATATATATATATATATATATATATATTATAGATGTTATAGTGAGCACAGATTCAACATGCTTACTTATGAATCTGCAAATTTTTCAGGTAGGTTACAGGAACAAGCACAGCACTGAATAGTTATACTGTAAGGTCAAATTGGCATGTTGCTCATAAACATTTAACAATTATAATTAGGTGCCAGTGTAATATACTATGTTTTAAAAATAAAAAATAAAAAGATTAAAAACTAATTTAAAAAATTTAACTGACTGCTCATCTTGTGACTTTATTTAAATTATTTAAAATTAAGAACTAATAACTAAATATACTTATTGAAAAGTTGCCCAGTGAATATTTGCAAAAGAGAATTTTACAAAAGTCATACAGGATGAGACCTAGCCCCATCCAGCTCTGCGCCTTTTCACTTTTCTCTGATTAAACAATGTCTCCAGAGGTGTGGAGTGCATAGTATTGTATTGGGCAATAGGAATCTAGGTCAGTTTGAAGAAAACCATTACTAAAGGATTTAACAGGATGCACTACCAGTAGTGTTTGTGAATGTGGTGGGGAAATGTGCATACAAAGACAGAACTTATTTTCACCAAGGGAATACTGTCTTTACACGTGGCAAGCACAACCACAAAGCCTTGGGACCAGGTACAGGCGAGTTTCCTAAGTCTGGCAGGCCAGAAGAGAGCTGACATTAAAACCTACTGCAGAAAACTTCCTGCTTTCTTTCTGCCTTCACCAAGCATGGGTGTAGAAAGTGTACACGTGATTATGTGGGTGTTTGTCAGTGTAATCGTTGTCTTTACGCAAAGGTAAATACAGAATTCCACCCACACATAAGCATTTTCACAGACGACTTTAAAATGTATTGCTGACTAGTGGGGCATGCGACAATAATGCAAATTAATGTGGCTCGTGCAGAGATCCTTGAATCACCTCCAGAGTGTTTTACCGGTTACCTCAGTATGAACCTGCTGCCCCCAACAGACATATTAGAAAGACACACACACAACAACACATGCGCGCACACACGCACATCAGGCAAACTGCGTCATTCTGTTTCATTGTTACACCAGTGAATCGCATTAAAGTAATGAAGATAAAAGACGGGCAACAACTAGCTCCTCTGTGGGCTGCAGCTATAACCCATCATGATGGAGCCTCGGGGTAGACTGGTGGTCTTGAGGTGCGGTCTGCACATGCAGACACTCATAGATAAATCTGCCAGAGATTTGATAAAGCATCATTTGTGAGAAGCTGTGACTTGCCAATACCACCACGGTCACATGACTTATGCTTCTTAGCAATGGCGCAAATTATGTCTTACAAAAAAACATGTTTTGAGTAAAGATGACTACCAATAGTCTTGAAGAAAATTGCATAATTGGTTTAACAAAGTCCTGTGCCTGCATGTTATCTGAGAGGCTTCGGTTAGCCCTTCTTTCTGTTTAGTCCATTGCATCAGGAGCACACCTGAACCAAGCAATTATGGTCAAGACCACTTGTGCATGAAGTGAGATTTGGCAAACAAGCACTCTGTAGCCCCCTGAAGGCCTGGTCTGGAACCAGCGTTTTTCACAGGCGTTCTACTGGTGTTTGTGCTGTTCAGTCAATGGGGAGAGCAGACAGAGACATGGCGGATCTTTCCCATCATGAACTAAGCTATGACTGCTATATCTCACATTATTTTGGCGGAGGGGTGCAGGACTATATTGAGCAATGTGCTAGCAGGGTTGTTCTCTGCCTGATGTAGAGCATGTTAACTAAAATTCCACTGTAGGCTGTTAGGCACTTGAGGGACTGAATTATTTCCTGTACTGTTGTTTGGAAATTACCCATGGCTGCATGCTAACTTTTAAACCTGGCAACTTACAGTTTGCCAAGCCTTGCTCTTAGAGTTTAATTCATGTTCACATACAACTTAATCAGCTAATTCAGGTCTTTATGAAGATATTCTGAATCAAGTGGGTTAAGATGGGGTTGAATAATACATATCAAGGTGCAGATTTGGGTTTTATTGCTGCAGGTGCTTAGTACCTATTAGGACAGAATAACCAACAGTTTAAGGATCTCCATGAGTGACACACAGATAAAACCTCTCCCCTGTCATCAACCCCACCTGCCCTGACGGCTTGGCCCTAATGGAAGATGAACCATATAGATTGTCACTTAAAAGAAGCAAGAGCACATTGCATGATTCACTAGGGCTAAGTGGCCATTAGAATAAATGAGCATGCACCTTCCTGGAACTGCTGAACACCCATTGGGCCCTCGTCAACAAAACAAGTCTGCAAGTGGACCTGCCTAACTGACCGCTACCCTCCACGGCCATTAGCATTAACACAGTGAGGAGAACCAAACCTGTCTTTGAGGAAAATCTAATGAGCCTTATTAAGAGTAGACAAAGCTAGTTCTATGACCGCTCCATTGTCCTTAACACAGAATAACCCTTGGACTTTACTTCATAACAGAGAGTTCCAGTAGTGCAGATTGAACATGTTCTCCTCTAAGTATACTAAAAAGCCAAGAACAAAAATTCGTCATTTGTAAAATAAATTTAATAATGGCTAAATGTTTGCAAATTCTAAATGTTCCCTCGAACACGTACATTCTACAGACAGATTCCTCAAAGTTCACAGATTGCTGTTCCTCCCAATTGCTCTGTGCATAGTGTTTGATTACCACTGACGGGACCACATTCATAGGCAGAGTTCACAACGTACGTGCCCTTTTCTAATCCTTTTCAGTGGGAGCAAGGAGTTTCACTTGTTGTGTTTGCATGTGCCTTGCCTCACTTCTCATGAGCATTGTGCACTCCAGCAGTGCGTGCTAAAAAACGTCTGTGCACCAAATCCCAGCCTTTATGAAACACCATATGAACCCACAGGTGAGAAAGCATAAGGCAGTAAGCATCTTGTTGTTTACCCCTGTAAAAAGCACAGTATGAACCCTACCTTAAGCAACAAGTGCGTGAGCCCCAAAGACACCTCAGCACCATAACTAGAGCGGCTAGGTTGGTATCCAAGAAGGAACACTACAAATGTTCAGTGTCCTGTCCCTTTACTGAAAAAACAAAACAAATGCAGCCCAGGAAAACAGAAGAAAATGGAATAAACAATGATGGGTGATTTGTGCCAGACCTCAGTAATCCTGGGATTGAGATAAATTTAATGAGCCCTGTTAACAGAAGAGAAGAGCGAAAGAGAGCGAGAGAGAGAGAGAGAGAGAGAGAGAGAGAGAGAGAGAGATGGTGGAAGGGCATGAAATATTGCAGTGAAAGGAGTGTGAGAATGGAGAACAGCAAAACTCCTGCCTCCCACCTGGAACATTCTGAAATACTTCCCATAACTGAGGGAGCCATTTATATGTACAGTAGTCTGTCACAGGGCTTAGCTGCAAGATAAAGGTTTGAAAGTAACAAGTATGAAGGACATCAGCCTAAACAGTAAGAGAGCGTGTGCTAAGGCACATTTTGTGGTTCTTGAAGCCTTCTTGATTTCATTGTTTCTGTAATACACACAGAATTGCTGCATATAGAGCTCTAAGCATGTTTCCTATCTCAACATGACCTCATTATGAGAAGCTTTGTTTATAAAAAGTTTCAAACAATGTTTATAACAAGGTTTCTAACAAGCAACAAAAATTCTTGATTTTTATTTTTTTGTTTTTTCAGATTTTTCAAAATTGAAAAAAATTAATGACAGAGCTGTTTAGATTTTCCAGGGATCTGTGTTTTACTTGAATGGTGTTCAAATGGTGTGGGTTACTTTTTGATTAGGTAGTATGAATCTATGTTTTTTAAATAAAGGAAAGTTTACAAACTAATGTAATTGATTTTAACCTTTATTCATTTCATTGCTCTACACCCACAAGTGGCAAAATGGCAACAGAAGATGTAGCATATATGAATGATGAATGAAGTTGCATTCATCACTTTGGAACCCAAAGTGGCTTTACAACGAACACACACAGAGCTTTTACATCCAGTCACACAAGAAGCAGCAGACAATTAAGTACAGCGCACTCTCAACCAGAGACCTCGGGCCCCCTGGGGGACTGAATCAGGTGCAGGGAGGGTAAAGAGGACAACACCCAGGACAGAGCACCATCCACCATGCAAACACACACTTTGGTTTAATGACATATTATACAAATTAAAAACACGGTCAAATATTATTATATAGTTTTAACATAAATGCGTAGGCCTCATTACAAGTATAAAGCAGCAAACATGTTTTATGTGACATCAAACATGTTTTATGTGACTGGATACATATGGATACATATGAAAATACAACTTTTCAGTAATATTCCAATAAATAAAACATATTTGAAATTTTAATTTCACTTACATTTGAATCAAATTCTATCCAGTCTCACTACCTAAAATGAAGTAATTTTTTAAAGTAAGTTTTAAATAAAATAAATTTTTTAAATCTTAAATTTGTGTTAAAAACGTATTACTTTCCATTTACAAACACCACTTTCAAGTGTGAGAAAAGTGAAGCAGAGTGGCCACAATGAATGTTCCTGCCAGCTGTGTTTGCTGTAATGAGCAGAGTCACTCACCTTTCCAGTTCCTTCATGCTTCTAGTAACCACAGAGCCTGGAGAGCAGTGAATGATGCAGAGATTTAACACAACGTTTTCTGGCCCAGCAAATAAGTAGACCCAACTTTCATTCCCTCCTGGTCTCCAGGCAAACGGGTGCTTATTCTGAGAGCAGACACCAGAAATATACACCAATCATTAATCAAGAGCTGTGTGTGTGTGTGTGTGTGTGTGTGTGTGTGTGTGTGTGTGTTTGAGAGACAAAGAAAGGATGGAGAAGTATTTCCTATGGGCAATATGCCATTGTTTTAGAGAGAGAGAGAGAGAGAGGGTGTGTGTGTGTGAGAGAGAGAGAGAGAGAGAGAGAGAGAGAGACAGAGAGGGTGTGTGTGTGTGTGTGTGTGAGAGAGAGAGAGAGAGAAAGAGAGGGTGTGTGTGTGTGTGTGTGTGTGTGTGTGTAAAAGAGAGAGAGAGAGAGAGAGAGAGAGGGTGTGTGTGTGTGTGTGTGTGTGTGTGTGTGTGTGTGTGTGTGTGTGTGTGTGTATGCATGCACATAAATGTACAAAATATTTGCCTGGGTCATGAAAATGGAGAATGGAAATTTGGATTCAAGAATGACTCAGTGTGGAACTCTTCAACATCTGGTTTGTTTTTCCCTCTTATTGTTACTGTTTTTGTTACTGATTCTAGATCTGCTACTGTGTTTCAGTGATTTATTGATAGATGCATCTATCTGATACACACACACACACACACACACACACACAAAATAATGCCGGTGAGCATTATGAGGACACTGGTTCCGTCGTATAGCTTTGTATGCTGGTTTATGCTCATGGTGCAGTTTATTGCTGATTAATACCCCTTCAAAAAGCATAATAACACACAATGCACAGCAATTTCATATAAATAACACCACAATTCTTACAATAACTTTAAAGTGTATAGACAAATAACCTGAATAACAACATGTGTGCTGTAAAGATCTCAAGAAATTAATTGTTTATATTCAAAACATTTCCATTATCTTTGCAAAGATGAGCATCTTTGCATTGTGTCACAGTTCACAACCGTGCTGAGCCGTGGATTCATTTGAATGTCGATGGCATTAACAATGTTTTAGGCATCAGCCAGTCCAATCCTAATCCCTGCAGGACCGTGTTCATGATGGTGGTAGTGGGGTGGAGGCTCCAAAATATAAAAATATAAAAATAGGACGGGTTGAAAACACTCCACAGGCTATTTTGTGTCACAGTAACACCCTGAGCCTTCCACTTCTGATTGGTCTTCTGCCACTGCAGCTCTGGCTAGTCATCATCTGCTCCTAAGCTCCTGCACCTGTTTGACAGTATGGGCTCATAAGAACTTGTATGTAAACCTTTCCGCTTGGCTGTTAGCAACTTGGATAGTGTTGCAGATTCTCTGGGCAATCCGAGGAGAGTTATATCTGTATAGCTCTTTGTATGCGGGCATTGCTCTAGTGTTGTATTTGCTGGTTTTGCTTCTGTCTGTTTCCATGGTTTCCTGGGCCTCCCTGTTTTTGTTTGTGTGATTTTTTTTTATTAAGGTTTTGTTTGAGGGGGGAGTTACATCTTTTTGATTATCCTTCCACACACACACACACACACACACACACACACACACAAACAAAAAAATATTGGATTAGCCTAAATAAATAGCACATACATTCTGCCTGCCTCACTAGATTGTTCCATTTTGTAAGATTTTGTAAGTGCATTTTATGTCCTCCCAGAAACTCTAGATGCTACTTTATGAAGAGTATGGGATTCACCCATCCTATAAAACCCCAAGCACTGTTGCCAACACCTGCTCTATACAGCTCACATATCAAAGGGGAGAAATAGACAACATTCCCAATAAACTTCTTCCAAAATATTTATGGATTATGCTATAATTATTGTTTTTTCCCACTGTGGCAGCTGCGACGTGGCTAACAGTAAGTGTGGATTTAGCTGGGCCTATCTTTAGCATGCCTGGAAGGTACTGTCCATACATTGTGAGATGTAGTGTGAGGTTGTGTGGGCCTTTGTGGGGCTGATATTTGGACCCCAACAGTGGCCACTCAGAGCAGTTAGAAGTAATGTTTTGTCTGATAATCTTATAGGCAAAGCAATGGAAAACAAGGCAAGTTTGTATAGCACTTTTCAAACACAGTAGCAATTCAAAGTGCTTCACTATTCTTCTATCAACTATAGAAGAATAATCAAGCCAGCTTATATTACAATTTTTAAATGACTTTTGCAAAAATCATTCGGCTTTTTAGGGCATCTTGGCAGCCTTAGAAACAAGAGAGGCCAAACGCAATCTTTCCTGAACTCTGAACTACTCTGGGCTACTCACCCTTCACTTCCTCAGTTTACTTTCTCTATGATATATGGCATCAAAGCATGTGGTAGCTATAAGGATGAGAGAGTCTGCTAGACAACCGTGTATACTGTAAGCTATATATAATTGATAAATGTAAGATTCCCAAGAACCAAGTGAAGGATGGGTATCAGTCATGAGATTCTCTAAACCCACGTCCTCCGGAAGCACACTGCCTGCAATGTGTCTGTACAACTCTGAGAATAAATGTTTTATTTGTTTTTGTTTTTTTATTTTGTGAAATACAATAAATATCTGAGTACACCCTGAAAACGTGAAACTGATCCAGAAAGAAATCCGATATGGAGTGCAGCTACCAGGAGTACAACTACCCGAAAACAATTTGGTCAAATCAGATTCAATGTCAAAGTCAAGTATCAGATTGCTCTGGGAGGCACCATTGACACTGTGTATTTACAGTCCATACTTTTTAGTTGATCACATCCTGGCCCACACAGTCAAGGGAATCTCCTTTTCAAGAGTAGTTTGATGGCAATTAATGTCTCATATGTAGTGGGTGCTACAGTGCATCCAGTGATCATCTGGCTATAATCCAGTCTATGGTCTCAGGGGTTCCACAATCAGCTCTAGACTAATTTGTGTTGTGGTTATTGTCATTCTATTTGGCTTACTATCTTTTACTTATTTTTAGAGAGAGAGAAAAAGAATGTATTACAGGCCTCTTATTATTGTTTAAACAAACTGTCATTGTCATAAGATAACCTTATATCTCCAAATAATTAAATATGTATGTTAAGGGCAGCTTGTATTTTCAAAAACTGTGAAAAAACACAAGCTAACAAAAAAAGAAGCTACATGGTGTTCTCATGACAACACCAAGCCAAGACTTTGGTGTGCTGCCCATAGAGGAGACGGGACACGCACACCCTCAGCTTTTTAGGAGGACGGACGGATAATTGTTCATTTATAATATCACCGCACAGTTTATTTTAATACCATTTCCTACAACAGATGAAAAGTGGAAATGGGGAGATTTGTGTCTGTCCAAGATTCGCAGATGCGCTTTAATTTGTAGAATGGTGTTTGAAAGCTACTGAGTGCGAGATGCCCACCTTGTCATGTTTTATATTGCTTATATTCCTTGTCATGTTTTATATTGCCACCATACTGCACAGCCCATTACAGAGCAGAATGAGACAGAAAATGCTGTCATCCTTCCTTTTCTTAATCCAGAGTTCATCTGAGCTGCAATAAAAATTCCAGGTCCTTGCTTCTGCTTTGTTGAACTGAGATATTCAGTTGATGGGAAAACACATTAAAGTTCACTGTCTCTTCAAAGGTTTTTTGAATCTGACTCATTTGCGGCCTTGTAAAACTTGGATTCAAGCAGCGCACTGCACAGCAAGCGGAGCAACTTGACAGGAGAGCACAGGGCCTGAAAGCACTCGTTCCTTGCAGCCCTGACCAAGAGACGTGATGCTTCGCCGTGGACAGGACAGAACAAGACACCGTGGCCGTGCTTCAGAGCCATGTGTTCAGAACATGTGCAAGCAGCTCAACGTCTGCCATTATTATAACCTTATTATGAAAAGAATAAGTCTTTTACTCCAGGTTTTTTGTTTTTTGACAGGAATGAAACATTTTTACATGAAATGTGATGACATTTTCTGTTGAGCAATACAGATTCTTCTTATGATTTTTAAAGTTTTCACACACACACATCAGTGCTGATGAAAACACTTGTAGAACTGATCCTATCTAAAGACTGTGAAACAACCCCCCCATACCTCCTGCAGACAGATTAAACAGATTAATGACCTTGACTTCATTCTTCACTTTCAGGACTCTATTTGCCTGAATCCTGTTTATGGAACTCAACCCCGGCCCCTAAACCAGTTGATGTGCATGAAGCTGAGGCATAGTGCTTCCAAACTGATCTCCAAGGTCCTGACACACAGGGGAGAACATACGGCACCGCGTTATATCTCTGTGACTGTCACCCATGCAGTGTCTGTGCACCACAGTGCAGTGGACTTCCCACCTCAGAGGGAGCACAGTGATATACGCAGGTTCTATGCCAGCTGAAAAGACATTAATGTCAGCCACTCCATCGTACTGCAATGTTACAACACCCTCAGTTAAGGTGTCAGTTAAAGTGGGCATGTTACTGATAAACCAGCAGACTGATCAAATTGGGCAGAAAGATGTACTTCTAAGGCCATATGACATTATAGTTCCAGAGGAATAATAAGGAAATAGTTTATGTCCTTAAATATGTAAGTTGCTCTGACTAAGAGTCTGTGAAATACTGTAAAACTAAATGTAAATGCTGAAGTATCTCAGGCACCCCTCCGCTCAGACGTACTGTGTGACACACACAGTGCAAGGTGGGGTGGGTGGGGGGTGATATTTGATTATAGCAAAGACTGTAAATGTAATTGGTCTAATTTGAATGTAACTTACTCAGCCATCTACCCCCCTCATGCATAAACGCTATACCTGCACACCAAGGTTTGTTTTATTTTATTAAGTACAGGTGATTTCCAGATGAAAATGATTCCAGATTATTTCTACATGATTTCTAGAGAGGACATAAGGACAAGCCATGTCTACTTTGCTACATAGTTTACATTTTAGACCCTTTTATAAACCAAACTATTATATTCCAAGCTCTCAGTGAAAGGCTGCTATTATATAGCAGCTAAGAGCAAAAGCCAGGGTTTGTTTTAAAAAACCTTTTTTTTTTGTAGTCCCACAAGTATATTATAGTAATGGTGAATTAATGCAATGTTTTATACTTTGGAAATTATTTATGAGTTGGCTCCCATAATCAAGCATTTACATTTACAGCATTTAGCAGACGCTCTTATCCAAAGCGACTTACAAAAGTGGTTTCCCATTTACTCATAGAATATATTCTAGCCAGCAGAGTAGGTTAGAGTCAAATATACCAATGAACTAAAATACGGTTGAAATACAGGGATCAGCGCTGATGCCTAGAAGTACAAAATACATAAGCTCTCTTTCAGACGATAAGTGCAATAAACAATAAGTACTAGAGTTTGTTAGTCACCATCAGTGTAATAAACAATACCCTACAATAAGTACTAGTTTCAGTTAGTCAACATAGGAGCAGGGTCAGTGGTCATTTAAATATTCCACAAACAAATGGGTCTGCGTTTGAAGACTGCAAGGGACTCTGCTGTCCAGACAGCTAGCGGAAATTCATTCCACCATCTAGGTAACCAGAATAGTCTCGATGCTTGTTGTCCATGAGACCTGAAGCGTGGTATTTCAAGCCGAGCCGTACTTGAGGTTCAAATTACTCAAGGTATGGATTTGGGTTTGTCTATTGACATCATGTATAAAGGGTCTGGTCCATTTTTGGCCTTGAAGGCAAGCATCAAGGTTTTAAATCTGATGTGTGCAGCTACTGGAAGCCAATGATGGGAGCACAGCAGTGGAGTGACATGTGAACTTTGAAAGATTGAAGACCAGTCGTGCTGCTGCATTCTGGACAAGCTGTAGAGGTTTGATGGCTCTTAGAGGAAGACCAGCAAGTAGCGAGTTGCAGTAGTCTAGCTTTGAGATCACAAGAGACTACACAAGCACCTGAGCAGCTTCCTGCGAGAGGAAGGGCCGAATCCTTCGTATGTTACAAAGGAGAAATCTGCAAGACCGGGTTAGATTTGAAACATGAGTTGAGAACGACAACTGGTTGTCCAAAGTTATGTCCAGGTTACGGGCAGCTTCGGATGGGGATGCCAGGGAGTTCTCGAAGGAAACTGTGAGGTCATAAACATTTGCTTCTGCCATCTAGTGGAAAATGACAGGAATGATAAAGTCTTAGTACACCGTTTTCCCACAGGATAGGTTCTTTTATATCGCAAGAGTAACCCTCACATGATTTACTATTTGATTTAAGGTCTTAAAGCTAAGCCATCAAACAGGTTACAGTTATTTTTCCAGAGGATTTGATGTGACTATTGTATCCTCTAAGCGGAGGATAGGAGGACGTGACACCAGACGGTGACAGAAAACACCATCCTATTAGGATAGCATGTTTATTTACAGATAGCAAGGCTGCAGAATGAACTTGAAACAAAAAGCTATTTATTAACTACTTAAATTGAAAAAATATAAAGTATTATATATATATATACATAATTGCGTATAGTGCAGGTGTGAATGACCCAAACTGCTGAGCAAGGGCAGTCTCCAACCGATAGACCTGAGGTATGAAAATCTGCTGACAGGAGAAGTTAACAGCCCGGGTTATAGTCCACTGGACAAACTGACCACTTCTTCGGTGTTAACTTCTCAGTGAATAATGTAGCGTTCGTGTGTTTAACTAACATTCATTTATAGGGCAATTAATTTTTGCAGGTTGAGGGCAATCCCTTTCCGTAGGAGTTTACATTAGGCGTCAATAATTCATGAAGGGCTAATTTAACTTTGCAAAAAACCCTCACTCTTCACCAGCCATCGGGGGAAAAAACGCTACTTTATGCAGCCTCACTTATTCATACTGTTTCTAAATATTTTAAACAGATATTTCAGACATGACAAAATCATTACTTATAACTCTAAAATATTAAAACATGAAAGTAATTCCGTTTATATATGAAAATATGCATTGATCAAAATATACATGCCGCAGCGTAATGATTCTTGAGAATTTTCTTTTTTGAACCGTAGCGAGCTAGCTAAATATAACATATTTATTGAGATCAAAATAGATAGCAATACAGTAAACGTATCTGCAGTTACCAAAGCTCTAATTAAGAACGCTTATTTCAGTTAGGGGGCGCTATACTCTTAGTGACTGTTTTCTGGGTACCTTTATTTTATTCCCATAGCGCTTTGAACCACGTCTTTCCTGTTTCAATGTCTGAATGAAGTGGTTTCTCGTTGGAAAAGCCTCAAATGATTTTGTTTTGTTTTTTGTAATGCTGAATTATCCATAAAACAGGTTCCAGATATAAACTCCTGTCTTAATCTTCAAGCAGGCAAACGTGGTATGTATGTTTATTTTCTGTCTAATTATGAGATAGTGAAGTGCGTTTTTGTGTTACTGTATGTGTACTGATGAGTGTGTCCTTTGTGTTATGATGGCGCTGTGTAAGTGCAAAGTGTAGGTGTTTAAGTGGATTAAAATATTTGTGAAAATAGCCTGAGCCTTTTCATGCCTAAGGGTAGCACATTTCGGTTAACATTAGAGGAGGCTGGGAATTTGTATGTATCCTATGGTGTAAAACCACACAGTAGACTTTGGTTCCACTGTTCTAACCAATGAAAATGCCAGACAGGAACTGGATGGCGTCTGTTGAAGAGGATTTCACTTAGATTTTACTGTGTGTAAGACACATTGCATAAAAACAAGCAAGCAAGCAAGCAAATTACATAATTTAATTATTCACTGAATGGCCACTTTATAAGCGACATCTGCGCTTTCACGATTAGACCAGTGACCCCAGAATGCAGTGGATTCTGTGGATGTTAAACAACTCTGCGACGAAGAGTCAGAGGAGGATGTCAAGAATCGTCCTGACGCACAGGCAGCGCAGTCATGCACGTTGCGGGGTGGGGGATGATTTCTTGGCAAACCGTGTCTCTGATGACTATGGATGGGCGTTTGGACACTGGAACTTACCTAAGTATTATGGCTGACTAAGTTCTTCACCTTGTGGCACCCTTTACCCTTTGACAGAAGGCCACTTTTCAGCAGGACCCAGGGTTAAACATAGATTGGTTCCAGGAACGTGACAGTGAGTTTTGTTTGCATCCCTGGCCTTCACAATCCCAGGGACAAGGTAGAACTACCTCCTTCTAATTTCCAGCAACTGCAAGAAGCTATCCTATCCACATGGGCCAAGGTTCCAACACGCTATTAGATGGGTGTCTTTAATAAAGTGGCCGTTCTCATTCTCTCTGTGTGTGTGTGTGTGTGTGTGTGTGTGTGTGTGTGTGTGTGTGTGAGGTGACAATGGCACAGTAATGGCATGGTTGTAATAATGAGTTGGAGGATAGCTAACACAAATTGTGGATAGAATAGTGTATACTATAGTTCTAACTGTACACTTACAAGTAAATATTTCTTATAAAGTGGCTGATGAATGTATAGTCTGGATTTTGAAAATGGCTCAGAGCTGGACATGTCCCCATTTCCCCATGGATCCCAATCAAAACATCTTACTAAAGAAAAACAAAGCAGATTTCTCAGACTGAAAAGACATGGCTATGAAATGTAAAATTTAGAGGAAAAAAAAACAAAAAAAAACTATGTGCCTGAGATTAACTGAACATTTTCTAGTGAAGCAGAATTTTTTGGTTGTTGACTGAACAATGTTTTAAAAAAATAAACCGAGTAATTTCACCGATCCTGTTTTCTCTTGCCCATTTATTTGTGCAATGTACTTAAGCACAGCATCAAATAGGGGGACAGAAGTGGAGAGGGCACAGGAAATGAGTAAATACCGATACAGCAGACAGGCAAACACGGAGCTGTATCCAAACCACTTTCTCACAGAGGACAATAAACACCACACATTCACTACTGTATACAGAGGTTAGCTGTAGAGGGATAGGACATTTCTAAGATCAAAGATAATTCAGTCCACAAGAGGAAAGTACCATCATGGATGTATGGGTCTTTCGAATAAACAGTTCTTGCAATTCTGATAAAAAAAATCCACGTGCATTCACTCAGGTTTTTAGCACTGAGATGTTTGTGAAGGGTGAGACAAATAACCGAAATCTAAAGAAACGAATGGCAGAATTAAACATGTCGAGAGCAGTCCTTTTTCAGAGGTTCACTATAACATAACCAGAAAAACAAAGAGCAGTGGGTATGTGGATATGTAGGTACTGTAATGTACTTGTCTACTGCAAGTTGTATTTGTATAATGTCATTCAAGTGCAAATATACTGAGAGAGAAAGGGCAGAGTTTGTGGTTGTACAACACAGAGTATTTCTCTCTGGACAATGTAGTTACAGTCCTACACACTGTTCATGAAGCTACCAAAATGTCTCGGAGGTTGATCTGGTTTTGTGGGGGGGGTTTTCTTTCCCTTATAAAGAACTGAGGAAGGTCAGCACACTGTTTGTCAGAGCAGGTGGCGAGATTGAGGTCTGCTTTAAATGAATGTGAAATTAGAAAATACCTGTAAGTAGAATAATCAATGCAGTTTTAACAGGATTTCCATCCCTCACATTCGCTGACCAAAGAAGAGACAAAGCCTGCCAGGACTGGTTAACAAACTAGGAAAATAGACAGCAATGCAGAGAAGTTACAAATAACATGAAATGAGCCCAAATCCTGTTCAGTTCTGCACAGCAAATAATTTATATCAATGAGTAGGGCTGTTCCACTCAAATGTATTTAACAAGATTTAAAAAATAAACATCAAAACTACAAAACCTTTTTCCCCCCTCAAAGATTCAACGTGTATTTTAGAACAGAGGATGATGGCGCATTACATCCTTGAGCAATTCTATGTTCTTATGTACTTCAACGCAGTCTGTCACCAGTGAGTATTAAGGGGTGTGGCAATAAAGGCAATATTCTGATACATTATCACAATATTACATATATACCATTTATTACAATAAATAATATTTTAACAAATATTGCATCAATATTACACTTACATAAAAATGTTAAATTGTTTGTCTGAATTTAGTTTCGCATCTGTCTGAATTATTTCTATTTAATCCATTACCCATTCTTTAACAAGGCTAGTCAGTTAAAACAAATTCCTGTTTACAAAGGTGGCCTTTGATTAGACAGTGTACGAAAGATCAGAATGTTTAGTGAACATTTCATATGGTACAGCCCGATGTGAAATTGAAAAAGAAATTGCTGGAATGTATGAAATTTCATAAATAATAACAACAATCTGTCAAGTTGCTTCAATAATCTATCCTATTTGACTCAATACCTACATTCTCCTTTCAATCAGTCAATTAATCCGACAAGATCGATCTAATTTAGCTAAATATGCACTGTAAAAAAAAAAAATTATATTTGCATGACATGATTAAATAAACATACATTGTAACAAGGATGTCTTATGCCTCAAGTGAGAACAATTCAGTGCCACTGTAGTGTAAATATTTACACTGTAGTGTAAATATGCTGTTTTGCTGTTGTGTTGTAGTTGCTATATTATGAATAAATCCATTATCTTAAAACTTTACTTTTGTAAACAGTATATCATAAGATACAGTGCAACACATTCCATACACAGATACATTAGTAGTCATTAGAAACTAGGAGAAAATTCAACTTCTAGTAGTTACTGTTGCTTACAGTTAAATGGGCTGCCAAAAATAGCAAGATGGGTACCTTTCTGAACACCAAAGATAATGATCAGAAATTATTCTGCATGAAGAAGACAAACTGTAGCCTCTCATTCTGTGGGAATGAACAATCCTATGCTGTTTTAATTTCCAGTGTTGCATGTTCCATGCTGGATGTTCCGTGCTGGATGTTCCGTGCTGGATGTTCCGTGCTGGATGTTCCGTGCTGGATGTTCTGGATGAAGTTTAAAGCACTCCACAGTTCCTATTTTGTATATAATTACACCGTTACCTTCTGCTAGCCTCTGACTTTTGCTCTCCACTCCAGGCAACACTCGTGATATGCCTGAGCAAGACGATTCACCACAGACATGCGTAAAGTGTGCATTTGGCTGAACAGCTCCAGTGAACACCCCTGTATTTGCAACACTGATGAGATCCACTTCTAGTTTGCAGCTGTTAGGCGTGGCGCCAGAGAAAACCCCTGCCTCCACAGCGCGCCGAGCGCCTGAACCACAACTGAGCCGAACTGAGCTTGCTGGTCAAACAAACAAACAAAAACAAAACAAAACGTCTACGTAGAAGCGCCTGCCTGGAGGAAATATGACCATGCCCACATTCACCCAAAAAATGCACCAAGTTTCAGAGTGGTTTGCCTGCTTTAATTGTTTTATCAGATAGCAGTTCTATAAGTCGTGAGACGGACCCTCAGGCTACTCTGCTGTACACGTTGCTGTGCCTATAGGAGCTGGGTTCATGAGCGGGAGAAGAGCACTCAGTGTGTGTGCTGGAGGCGTGGTGGGGTGTCACATACATACTGCTCTGGGGACAAACAGCTCAATGGTTGTATCATTGGCCGCTGAAGGGTGGGTTGTTGAGAGGGTGCTTGTTTTGATGAAAGTCTCAGTACAGAGCTTTCTGTCCTTGGCTTTCAAATTCTGACCAGGCATCGTTTAGTTCCATAAAAATCATCTTGGCATATTGTTCATAGGGCTGTCCAGTGGCCTGAAGGTGAAAAAAAAGAGAAAGATGCATGTATTTTGCACATATGTCATATATTTAAAACGCCTCATGTGACTAGAGTTGGCAAATAAATCTATAACTTTTTATTATAAGGTTTAAAATAGTACACGATATGCCCCTATGTTTAATTTCATACGTAAAACTGAATGTATGCGTTTACTCGTATAAACTGAACAAACATTTTCTTAAACCTTTTTCAATAAACTATAATATACCTTTCTTTAATAAGACTTGTCTATTAATAATAAATAGCTGTTAAGAGAATTCTTTAACCTAAATGACTGTTTCTCCAAAGCCATGTTTGTTTTATAGCAGCTCATGTTCATTTCTGAAGCCAACATGTTCTCCGGAGTAATTAACAACAACCAGTGTCCTCAAAGGACTCTCTCTGACAGTGCACACAAGGTTTCTTTACAGCGCACACAGGAGAGAGACCGCCCTTAAAGCCTGCTGTCAATGTACGTGCACGATAGAAGGCCTCTCCTAAAGCGTCCCCGCGTGTTCTCTCACCTTGTCGGGGTGCACGACCAGCACAGCCTTGCGATACACCTTCTTCACCTGTTCGGGGGTGACCAGGTCGGCCATGCTGATGGGTTTCCAGCGTGTCTCTCCCTCCCACAGCACCGTGTGCATGGTGGACAGCAGAGCCCGGATGTTGCGTTCCTTCCCTTCAATCCAGTCCAGGATCTGCAACACACACGCACACAGACACAAACACACAAACACACACGCAGGAGCTCATCTCTGAATCCCGCTCACGCCCGAGCTTTCATGGTCACGACATAGCTTTCATATGGTAAATGCATCTAATGCTGCATTATACACACAATCTTGAACAAGCAGTAGCGTTTAAGCCACCCTGTATTCGAGGACTGCACATGATGCTTGTGTGAAGCCCAGGGCATGCAGTGACAACTTCCTAATATTTTTCTTTTGCTCCATGCTGATTTGTGGGCGTCTAACCTTGAGTTTCTCTGGGTCCATCTCTTTTGCCAACTCCTCCTTTCTCATCTCCGCTATAGTCTTCGGGCCCTTCTTGTCTTTGCTGCCCATGAAGCCTTGACCAGACAGCAGGTCATCAAAGTTAGCAGCTGTGGCCTTCGGCTTGGTTCCTGGAACGCACGGGAGAAACGCGTCTTCTTTCGGTGCTGAACAGACTTTTTAATTAGTTCATTAAAACAACTCAACAGTATATTCTACCAGAGACATCTCTGACAGTGTGGCATCTGCCACTAACCCATGCTAGATTGTGCTTTTACGCCAGCGCCCCCTGGTGGACCCCCGCTCATGCCGGAGAAGCTGACGTTGTAGTTGGGCCTGTTCTGGGGAGAGCTGTGTGGCATGGAGGGCCCTGGAGCTTTGGCCTGGACCGGATGGGAAGCCTGACCCTGGGGCTGCCACTGGCTCCCACCGCCTGGCTGCCACGAGGGGAAGCCGGCGCTGGGCTGCCACCCTCCGGTGGAAGTATGCTGGGGAGAGGGCGCAGGCCTCTGGGGGGAGCCCGTTTGGGGGAAGCCTCCTCCTGTTCCGGTGGGGGTGGTGGGTTTACTGGAGAATCCTGAACCACCTACACAACACATTGAATGGGAGAGGCACATGTGCTCAAGACCTCAGGACGGGGAGTCATTTAAAAGGTATGGATTTGGGTTTCTGTGCCCACATGTGCCCATTTATCCTCCCCTACCTCCCAGAGTGGCTCCTAGGTTGCCCAAGTCAGCGAAGGGGTCCAGAGTGTTTGGTTTGGCCTGGTGGGAGGGAGTATTGTGGACAGAACCAGTTGGACTCGTGCTGGCTGACTTGCTCCCCATGCCTAACCCTCCACCTGGGAACACAGAAACAGCTAAATATTGCTTGGCTACAATCAGACTTTACCGAAACTGATTATACTTTGTTGTCATAAACATCTGCAAATATCTTCAAATATCTCCTCATGTTTATTAACACCTGAATGCAGCACGCCTGGATTTTTATAGTAATGTGATCATTTGGATTATCACCACTTTTGGCACTACAACATACAATCTACAGCGGCGTTTCTTGTATGACACGTAATATGATGTGTGATTCTAGAAGCTACCAGCAGGTGTCGTACTGTAGTGTTTTCACTCGCCTGGCACTGTGGCTCTGTTCCAGTCCCATCCTCCCATCGCGCTCTGCTGCTGGATGTTCACGGTGGGGGTGGCGGGCGGTGCAGGTGAGCTGCGGCCTGCGCAGGGATTAGCAGCGGGTTACGGCCCAGCACGTGCGGGCCTGAGCCGTAACGCCACACTGACAAAACAAAGTGGTCCCTAGTAGTTCAGGCCAAAAGAGTGAAGGCAGTCACCTCCGTGCTACATGGAATGCTTATCCTCGAATACCCTGAAATTTCAAAAGCAAAGCTAAACGCTCCTGACTTTATTTCAAACCGCTGCTAAAAAGAGACCACTTTGTTTACTAAAAATGCAGCATTTTAATTCAACACGTTTCCTGTCCGCTCAGAATTGCTTTTCCTAAGCCTCCAGCTGGATTCATGCAGTTTGAGCGGCAATCAGGCATAAGATCTTCCACAAACGCATACACTGGTATCGGCACAGGCAAGCACTAGACCAACGTTCATCGCAGCGCAATGCGAGCAGGACTAGCAAGGTGCAGCTCGGATACCACAGTTAGAGGTGCATGTTACAGTTGGCAGGCCTTCACCACGAAAGTGCTTGGTGGCTGTCAGGAAACAGTGCGCAAACAACACAATGCTGGGGCAAACCGGGAGCAGCAGCCACAGCATGCCCAGAGGCATGCCTTACCCATGCCCCTGCTCTGCACAGTAGGAGACGGAGATCGTGTGGCATGCAGGAACGGGTCCGGCTGCCCCATAATACCTGGGCCCAGGAACGCCCCCATGAAGTCCGCAGGCTTTGGGGTGCCAGCAGCAGCCGATGCTGACCCAAACAGGTCGAAGCCTCGAGGGATGGACAGACAGCGCAGTCACGTTGCGTTCACAGGATCAAACTCTTGCACAAATTGCTAGAGTAAGAGAAAACAACAACAACAACAACAACAAGAAAATACCCATAAGGGTACGCACTGTCTGCAGGCCGAGGCGAGGGACATGGCGACGTAGAGGGGGCGGATCTCCTAGGGGTGGACTGGGCGGAGGCAGGGCCACTCGCGGGCTGCGGAGGCGGAGCCCCAAATAGGTCTCCCAGTAAGTCGGCGGCGGTGGCGGCTGTGGTGCCAGGGAGTTGTGGAGAGGCTGGAGGAGGCGGAGCATCACCTCCATCCAGGCCAAGAAGGTCCACATCCTCGGCAGGCGCAGGGGCGGGGCCGGGTGGAGGGGCAGGGGCAGGGCCTGGCCGAGCGTCTGCCTTTTTGGCCCCTGTGGCTTTCTCGCTGCTGGCATTGCTCTGCTGGCTGGAGAGGGACAGCATCTCATCGTCTGATGGCTCACTCTCTTCGTTGGGCCCCAGTCGGCCCCCGAGGGCTCCGTGACCCTGCGCAGGATCTAAACAGTGCATCCATGGAAACGGACAAGTTTACAGAGGGGCGATCTATACGTCCACGGAAAGGATAAAAACATGACTGATGACTAGGAAGCTTGGTGAAAATGCACCTGCAAAAAAGCAAGCAAACTCACATGCATAAAAACTGATTTATTTGATTAGAACGTTTCATGTCCAAAATATAGGAAATCAGCTTTATGATTCAGTTGTATGCAAGATTTATTTTGTTTAAAAGATAATGGTCTGTTTAACAACATGATATAAAACTCTACAACTGCAGAATTACATTACTATTCATCAAATAACACTGGGCAAAAAAAATTGAACTTTTTTTTTTTTAAGTGGACCTTATAAGACTGTTTATGCTGAATTTGAATGCTTTTAGGATTTTTGATCACATATGGATTTTAAGTAATACATTTTCCAATAATTATATATTACTTATTCATAAATAAGGCTCTTGTCACATTATAAAAATATATAATAAACATAAAATATATAATAAACATATTTTAAAAAATGCACAAAGCAAAATCATTGTTGACCAGTGTAATTTGTACAACTTTCCAGGTAATTTTATCAAACCCAGTCCAACACATCATCTTTATCAGTTTACACACCAATTATGCTATATCCACTATTTAGCCACCAACTATATACCAAAGGGTTTGCACTAGGCATCTACACCAAGCCTTACCTTCCAGGTTCAAACCCTCCATCATTTCATCTTGTTTAAGGGAAAATAAAAGTGGCATTGGTTTAATGAGACATTGTAATGTCCTGCAGAATGTATCTGAGTATGCCATGTCTGTGTGTGTGTGTGTGTGTGTGTGTGTGTGTGTGTGTGTGTGTCTGTGTGTGTGTGTGTGTCTGTGTCTGTGTGTGTGTCTGTGTCTGTGTGTGTCTGTGTCTGTGTGTGTGTGTGTCTGTGTGTGTGTGTGTGTGTGTGTGTGTGTGTGTGTGTGTGTGTGTGTGTGTGTCTGTGTGTGTGTGTGTGTGTGTGTGTGTGTGTGTGTGTGTGTGTGTGTGTGTGTGTGTGTGTGTGTGTATTTTACCTGCCATGGCAAGCGTGTCCTTGTGCTCCTGGTGTGAGGAGAAGAGCACATTTGGGCTCAGGTCTTTGGTGGGGAACTGCTCCCAGGGTGGGGTAAGGTCTTTCTGCTTATCTGTGTTCTCCACCTCGATTTCCAGCAGCACATGGAACAGCTGTGGATACTTCTCTGGAGAATCGCATGCGTCCAGCTCTGACCTATAGATATACACAACCACAAACACTGTAATTCCTTTTACGCCACATCCACAGAAAAGCAGTATTATCCCGAGCGTCACGCTCCAGTTGTCAATCTGCCAAAGAACCAGCAATCATGCTTCACAATCACTCCCCTGTCCCTCATTTCACTAACTCCTAGCTTACAGCCATCTGCCTAGCACTCTGCTCTGCTCTTTGCAATGCTGCTTTTTCTTATTGCTGCTGCTAGTGCCACTACTATTGCGTTTGATTCTGTTTTCTCTGTTTTTGGACTTTTAACATCCATTAAAATCCACCCTCCATTGCGCTTACTCATCCCTCGCTCTGCCTGCAGTGTGTCACACAGAGAATACTGCTTTGTGGCATTATAGTTACATCTTATGAGCCATTTGTGTCCATATCACTAAGAGTATTTCAAACAGGCAGTTCATTTTACATAAAGACACACACACACAAAATCATGCAGTAAACGTGCACACACAATCGCTGCTTAAGAAACATTTTGGCATTTTAGGATTATTTTATAATAAAGCTGATAAAAGTCAATACATACTTCATAAACTTTAAGACTGTGGTGCCAGGGGAAATAAAGCCTGTATGGAACTGAATCTGGAATATCTGTGTGTTGGTCACCTGCAACAACACAAGCATTAAATCAAGCACTCGGATATTGTATTAGCCATTGTTTTTCCCATGAGGATTAACACAGGTTGACCAACACTGGCAGCAGTAGTGTGGCCAAGTCAATTTGCCAAGTCCTCTGTCCCATAGTTTTATGTCTGACATGAAAACCCCTCGCTCTCGCTTTATGAGGAGACCCCTACCTTGGCTTGCAGTGCATGGGAGCGCATGTGGTAGACGGAGATCACGACGTCTCCCTGGACACTCACTCCAAGGGGAAAGACCACTTTGCCCTCATGCACCCGGTACTCCCTGTGGAGGCCGGAGAGAGGAGAAGTGCGCACACAGATGATTCACGGTGTGTGCAAGCTACCACCGTTTTTCCTCTATGCAAAAAAAAATCCATTTAATTTCAGAATAATTTCATCATTTAACTAAACTGTAGCAGACAGAATTCTTCAGTGTTGTTTGCAAATGTAGTTGTACTATATATGCCAATATATCACATTTTTCTTAACTATTGTATTAGAGGAGTCAAGAAAGATTATGAAAAGCTGATCAAAACAGCACATTTTCTTAGCATAGCTCGCCACAGCGGTTATTTTATGTAAACCTGAGGAGGAATGTGGGTGGTTTGTGGGAAAGGCTACACGTGAAGCTTTCTGAGCTGTCTTTCTGCACAACCACCCAGCTCACCTCATTCTCTCATAGTCCTGAGCAGTGGAGATCATCTTGGTCTCGCCGATCAGGACGTCACAAAATGGCCGACAGCCACTGCGTTGTTTGTTGAAGCAGGGTACGGGACTCATGGTGACAGATTTGATGACAAGCGGCTTGGAATGCGGCACTGTGGGTTTCTCTGCCACCATGCTGCACACGTAGCCTACGTACCTGCATGCACACGCACGCACGCACACACACACACACGCACACACACGCACGCACACACACACGCACACACACACACGCACACACGCACACGCACACACGCACACGCACACACGCACACGCACACACGCACACGCACACGCACACACGCACACGCACACACGCACACGCACACACGCACACACACACACACACACAAAATATCACTATACAAACACACTCTTTCAATAAGACATTGAAAATGAATATCTCAGATGTATAATAACTTTTAAAAAGAATGAAATATCCTAATAGTGTTTCATTAATATTCTGTGAATTTTCCAATAATTGCCAATTGGCACTGACTAAAGTAATCAGCTTTCTTTTGTTCAAAACTATGATGAAAACAACTGTGTTTGCAGAATCAAAGACAACAGAAGCCATATGACTGCTGGCTCTTGCTTTCCAGGTATGTGTACCTCCTGTGTGAGGGCCAGAGTCCAGTCGTGGGCCTCTTGGCGCTGAGCAGCTGCATGGCGGGCAGCGGGTTGGCAAAGAGGTGACAGAAGCAGAACATGGCACAGACCAGCACGCCCATGGAAGCTCTGGCATCCTGAGAGAGACGCACAGCAGGGAGGCATTCTGAAGACGACCGCTCAGAGTTCATGAGGTAAGACTACCCGAAACGCAATGCGCCAATCCGCCCGAAGTACCCGGTCAGGGGCGACTTCGCTGTCCTACTTGGCAAAAACAGAAACCGGCAGAAGCAGGAATCCTGCAGGAATAAACACTTCATTCTACCCAACACGCTCGGGCATGTGGGCCTTCATGAGCGCGACAGATGTCAGGGTGTAGATGAGAGACAGATGGGCATGAGTCAGTCTCTCTTGGTGGGGCCCAGGAGGCACCAGCCGGGTGCAGTGGGGTTATCACACTGACGATGACAAATTCTCATGCAAAATATGATTGCTCTCGCACATCTAATATTTCAAAAGAAATAAATACTGTGCAAAACCTCACATTCTCAAGGCCTCAACAGGCTATTATTTTTATGCACAATCTTTTGAATTCAAATCTGCACAGTTCCAGGTTCGAGCAGCTTGCAGGGGTTTGACAGCGTGACTGAGCTCGCCCAGAACAATTTAGTTTTCTGCGTTATGTCAGTCACCTTCTATTTTTAGGTTGTGGAAAAGGTTCTCCAGCAGGAACGGAACCGAAAATAGCGTAGATTTATCGATGACATCTGATTACATCTTAATCGAGGCAGCACCGCAGGTGTCTCATCGATAAACTTGGCGGTAGGGAAGACGAGACGGTCAGGAGAAGAGGACTGAATGCGTATCGGACGAACCGAGGCCGTCCTGACTCCTAAGCCAGTAAATGCTATTAGAGTTGAGTGTGATTCGCGGAGACGTAATCTCTAAATGAAGTGGGCGTGAGGTATGAGGGAGAGGGTGAGGAAGCAAGCCTAAAGGAGCAGGGTGAAACCCCCCAGGGGTGACTGAGGGTGTAACACAGAAGGCTGCGCGTGTTCTCTTACCGAGCAAGTGATCACACACACGTTCTTAGGGTTTTGCTTGAGCCAGTTGTGCATGTTCTTACACACAGCGAACAGGTTGTGAAGGCTAGGGGCTTGCTTGGAGGGCCAGTTGCATTCAGATACCTGGATATATCGAGAGGGAGGAAGGGGGGGGAGGTAGAGAGAGAAACAGATATAGATGGAATATAGAGACAATGATAAAAAGAGTTTGAATAAAGAAGAGATGAAAGGGAATAAAAAGGATGAAGGTGGATGCAAGTAAAAAATCACTGATACTGTAGAAAAGACATATATTTTGTAAATATATATAAACATACATATACAAAATAGCAGAAGTTCTGCATTAAGCAAGTGTGAGATAAGTGATAATCCTGTGCAGAAATACACAATCACACTTACCTTCATTAGCAACATTACCTTTATTGCCACAACTTATGCAATCACTCATGCAAACACCTGAGGTCATAAGTGGTATCTGCTACTATGTGGGACCCGTTATTAGTAAGGACATTATTCCATGGTCCACACAGCACACCAGCTCTTTGCAGCTGCAGATGGAAACGCCAACGACTGCACTATGTTTAGATGTTGTTTCGGGTCTCTCTGTTGTCCGCAATGGCGACAACGCAACGTATTCACAAAAACACCAACACCCTGCTCTGCCTCGTTTACACGGGAGTCTGAATTTTTCTGCACCAGTCTTCCCATCCTTGCACAAACGCAAGGTGCACAGAGCACGAGGTGACCAAACAGCCCAAGTACACTCCATTTTTATCACGGCCGTCTACAGCAGTAGTCTTCTAATAACAGCTATAGGAACGCCAGGTTTGTGCCATTGCATGTTCGTAGTGATGTAATCAGTGGGCGTGAAGACATTAGTGAACAAATTCATTTGTTGTTTATTTCTTGCTGTTTTTCCTTTGCGAAACATTTCACTTTCCGATTTTTTCCGATTTCCGATTTTGCAGTCAGGATCCACTAAAAACTTTAGGCTAGTGGCTGTTGATTCCACTGTGATGGTTTGCCTCTGGACGAGCATGCCATATGCGTTGTTCTTTTGCGCATGCAGGTCAGGTTAGGCACCTGGTCTGTGCAGGCTAATGTCGGATATAAGTCACATTAAGTTATTGTGAACAGCCTATCAAAAAAAAAAAATCAGATATGGTCAGAAAATCGGATTTGGGCATGCTAGCTATTGTGTGAATGTAGCCAAAGGTACTGACATACAGTAGCACTGTATTGGAAAGTCTTTGTGTACCCATAAAGAGAGGACCCAGGGTGTATTTTGTTGCTGCAATAATAATATATAATGAGCCATTTGGATTACAGATTAAGGCCCATTGTGGAGAGTATGTGTTGGGCCATTTAATTAAAAAAGGCCTTAACAACTAATAAATGGTGCTCAGTTTCCTCCACTTATCCTACTGATCTTCATATAATATATGTATTTCCAGTTATGCTGGCTGTGAAAGAGAATATGGATAGTGGTACTCCTTCTGCCAATATTAACTTCACTGTGCTGTGGTGAACTAAAGGACACACTTTTGTGAAGTCTCATAATAATACTGGGATTTGCTTAAAGAGGTCCCTGACATTCACATTCCACACAGTAAGAGTACATGAAGAGCACATTTTGGGATTTAGAGTCTATAAATCCCCTCTCACCCGGTTAGAGAACTTGGCTCCACGGTAGTTTCTCTGGGACAGGTTGAAAACAGTGTAGTGGTCAGCGTGGCGTGAGTCCAGAAAAGAGCGGATGTCCTCCACATGGTTCCTGTAGCCCAGCTCCACTGCCTCAGCAGGATATGACATCACTGAGAGGGCAATATAACAGAAGATTATACAATCACCAGCTGACCAGCTGTGTATCCAAGTGAAACACGCAACAATCTCAAAACCTTCAAAACATCGATAACCGTCCCTTCCTGAGGTTGTCTATTGTACTGTGTGTCTAAGTCTGTTTTGTCCTATAACTCTGCTCTGAGACGCTTGTTCCGAGAGCTCCACGGTCACCTGTTGTAATTAGCTGTGGCAAAAGAGTCAAAGAGAAAAAACGTGCAATCGGTTGACTCCCAGTGAACTGAGACCCACGTGAACGGGCTCTCGAGAGCAAAAACGCGGTGTGTGCACAGTTTACACGCTGTACAGCCAGTCCCGACTGGACCTGCCCTCCAGACCACTGCTTTACTAACGTCTCAGAACTTCAGGACAGACAGAGAGAGAGAGAGAGAGAGAGAGAGAGAGAGAGAGAGAGAGAGAGAGCGAGAGAGATGGGCAGTGCTTGTGCACAAACAAGTGCACAATAGGTATATAAATAAGAAATAGTTACTCACCTATGATACGAGAGGTGACGTAGGCGATGTCCAACTCTCCTTTTGTGTATCTAGTAGTGCAAACAGGCACATAAGCCTTCAGTGCTTAAAACAAACATCTGATTTTCCACAATATATAATTGTTAATTCTTTATTTTCTAATTTATAATCTTGTTCAGTATCGCTTCTTCAAAAATGACTGGTACGTTTTTATCAGCATCAACAACACTAGATTCCATGATGCGCGAGGGATAAGTATTAAAAACGCAAGTGTGTATTATTCATGCTTTTCTCATCACAGCATCAAGGACGCAATCAAAGACTAAGACCTCGTTACCAAGAATAACTCAAAGCTCTGAGCAAACGTCTGTTTTGAAATATCATATGTGCCTGTATCTGCTAGAAGAGCACAGGTTGATAAGCCATAATTGTTCACCTAATTCCACACCAACACCACCTTGGCCTTAGAAAGCATATGTCTGTGGCTGAATATGCACTGCTGGCATCACTGAGAGGTGTTGCGCAGTGTTACGCAACAGGTGAGTAAACCGAGTGAAGTGCTGAAATCTCAGAACCTCATGAGGTAATGAAGTATGGAAGCAGCCTGCTATTAAAGGCTTCTGCCTGAGACGTGAACAGCAAGTGCAAGCATGCACACGAATGCACAGAGGCACGCGTGCACACACGCACAAACACGCAACCGCATTCCTGTCATAACAATTGTTTCAGATGAGATAGAAATATCTCATATCCCCTTTAAGGACCCTTTGCGGTATCTGTGTTGCTTCTCTCACACAGGTTCACATGACTAATAAGCCAGCAGTTCCAAAATAAGTTTGCCTCGTCACTGACACAAAGATTGAGCATTACAACAGCTTCTGATGTGTGTTCTGTCTGAAAACCACCAATTGTGGTTTGCAGCTGTCAGTAAAGTCAGTTTTGGATAAGTCATGTCTTAAGACTGAGGACTATGAGGTTTTGAGCCATCATCATCTGATCACTAAACAGATGTGCACAAAAAACTGGAGGAAAATCTGCTGCATAGTGACTAACTGAACAGTGCTTGTCTAAATGGTCTTTTATTGTGAACAAAAACAAATGAATAGTGCGTGAGATTTGGACAGCAACCACAGCCATTATTGGCTGTTTGCTGTATGTGACACTTGGGCTGCATCCCTAATGACAAACCTGTGATACTATAGGCCTAATAAGTAGGTTAGACTTAGTAGTCTAGGTGCTTTTTTAGGCTAATCGGATAAGAATTGGATGTGTTGCTACAGTGGTGATTTGGCAGAGAAGACTGAAATTTTGAAAAAGCAGAACCTGCTAGAAGCTAGAGAAAGTAAAGTGTATATGAGTATAGTGACACACTTTTAAAGCAGAAAGCCTAGACGCTTTGTTATTGCTTTGCCGGTGGATGTGTATGTGAGTGTGGGTGGGTGGGTATGTCTGTGTGGCTTCTGGGGCAAACGGGAGCAGGTGGCATCCTCCCCTATACCCCAGCTCCGTCTTGTCACTCTTGAAATCTCTTCAACCTCCTGTGCGTTTCCTTTCTTTATCTCATTCCTTAATAAGGCTTCACGTTCTCTTCCATCCCTCTGTGTGATTAAATTACACCGCTCAGCCGCGCGATGTCGTCTTCATATAACTCGCATGCGACCCAAATGACAGAGCCTCTCATCATGCACCAAGTTACTCTTTAAACATTTTCAATACAATGGGAAGAAAATGATTCTGTGAAAACAAATAACATCATTTTTGTCACATACAGCATATACGTAATGTAAATGAGGTGTATTGCAGTGATACCTCCACAACCACAGCTATTATCATCACACTAAATCTACGACAAGTAGGTCACCCAGAAACCCCCACCCCCTCCACACACACACACACTCACACACACTCACACACACTCACACACACTCACACACACACACACACACACACACACACACACACACACACACACACACACACACACACACACACACACACACCGACAGGACTTACGTGGCTACTTGATTCATAACCTTGGTGGAGGTGTCTTTGATGGTGTCCTTCAGGTTGTCCTTGAAGTTGCTGAAGAACTTTCCAGCGCCTCCTTTGACCATGTCTAGCAGTCCCCCCCCATAGCTCCCATCCATATCTGCAAAGGGAAGAGCCCTGATATGATCCCAGTGTCACTGCTCACAACACACACGCCTCTTGGCGCTGGACGTCACCAGTGCCTTAGAACCTTACAACCACGCAGGAGAAAAAACACTCCAAAATAGTGCAACATGCAGAAATACATTTGCTGCACATAAGCAGTGGGCCGTGTCCTTGGTGTTTGTAATCTGTAACACTAACACTACTTAAAGCCCCTTAGTGGGCTGATACAGAGTCTGGTTTCATCTCTAATTACATGCATTGCTTGCTACGAACTAGATGCAATGGAAAAACCAGTCCGTATATATGACTATAACAGTCAACTATGTTTAACCTTCCAGATCAAATATGTTTCTTAATCAGAGTCTATAAAGCTATAGAAGTCCTGCATCACGTTTTTACTCCATTTCCTTTCAATAGCAGTCACTCACTCACTCGCAGCTGCATTTTACCAAGCTGCCTCTCACACGACATCATATGAGTGCACCAGCAGTTCTGACATGTAGAAGAAATGTGATAGAATGATTAGTGCAGGAAGAGAGGACTGAAGCCACGCTCCCTACTCAAAGACACTTTAGACCACAGGCAGCGGCCTGGACACGTCTGTCACCATCAGACACCCTGGACACGTCTGTCACCATCAGACACCCTGGACACGTCTGTCACCATCAGACACCCTGGACACGTCTGTCACCATGAGACACCCTGGAGACCTATGTCACCATGAGACACCCTGGACACGTCTGTCACCATGAGACACCCTGGACACGTCTGTCACCATGAGACACCCTGGACACGTCTGTCACCATGAGACACCCTGGAGACCTATGTCACCATGAGACACCCTGGACACGTCTGTCACCATGAGACACCCTGGACACGTCTGTCACCATGAGACACCCTGGACACGTCTGTCACCATGAGACACCCTGGAGACCTATGTCACCATGAGACACCCTGGAGACCTATATCACCATGAGACACCCTGGACACGTCTGTCACCATGAGACACCCTGGACACGTCTGTCACCATGAGACACCCTGGACACGTCTGTCACCATGAGACACCCTGGAGACCTATGTCACCATGAGACACCCTGGACACGTCTGTCACCATGAGACACCCTGGACACGTCTGTCACCATGAGACACCCTGGAGACCTATGTCACCATGAGACACCCTGGATACGTCTGTCACCATGAGACACCCTGGACACGTCTGTCACCATGAGACACCCTGGACACATCTGTCACCATGAGACACCCTGGACACGTATGTCACCATGAGACACCCTGGACACGTATGTCACCATGAGACACCCTGGACACGTCTGTGACCATGAGACATCCTGGAGACCTATGTCACCATGAGACACCCTGGACACGTCTGTCACCATGAGACATCCTGGAGACCTATGTCACCATGAGACACCCTGGACACGTCTGTCACCATGAGACACCCTGGACACGTCTGTCACCATGAGACACCCTGGACACGTCTGTCACCATGAGACATCCTGGAGACCTATGTCACCATGAGACACCCTGGACACGTCTGTCACCATGAGACACCCTGGACACGTCTGTCACCATGAGACACCCTGGAGACCTATGTCACCATGAGACACCCTGGATACGTCTGTCACCATGAGACACCCTGGACACGTCTGTCACCATGAGACACCCTGGACACATCTGTCACCATGAGACACCCTGGACACGTATGTCACCATGAGACACCCTGGACACGTATGTCACCATGAGACACCCTGGACACGTATGTCACCATGAGACACCCTGGACACGTCTGTGACCATGAGACATCCTGGAGACCTATGTCACCATGAGACACCCTGGACACGTCTGTCACCATGAGACATCCTGGAGACCTATGTCACCATGAGACACCCTGGACACGTCTGTCACCATGAGACACCCTGGACACGTCTGTCACCATGAGACACCCTGGACACGTCTGTCACCATGAGACATCCTGGAGACCTATGTCACCATGAGACACCCTGGACACGTCTGTCACCATGAGACACCCTGGACACGTCTGTCACCATGAGACACCCTGGACACGTCTGTCACCATGAGACACCCTGGAGACCTATGTCACCATGAGACATCCTGGACACGTCTGTCACCATGAGACACCCTGGACACGTCTGTCACCATGAGACACCCTGGACACGTCTGTCACCATGAGACACCCTGGACACGTCTGTCACCATGAGACACCCTGGACACGTCTGTCACCATGAGACATCCTGGACACGTCTGTCACCATGAGACACCCTGGACACGTCTGTCACCATGAGACACCCTGGACACGTCTGTCACCATGAGACACCCTGGACACGTCTGTCACCATGAGACACCCTGGAGACCTATGTCACCATGAGACACCCTGGATACGTCTGTCACCATGAGACACCCTGGACACGTCTGTCACCATGAGACACCCTGGACACGTATGTCACCATGAGACACCCTGGACACGTATGTCACCATGAGACACCCTGGACACGTATGTCACCATGAGACACCCTGGACACGTCTGTGACCATGAGACATCCTGGAGACCTATGTCACCATGAGACACCCTGGACACGTCTGTCACCATGAGACATCCTGGAGACCTATGTCACCATGAGACACCCTGGACACGTCTGTCACCATGAGACACCCTGGACACGTCTGTCACCATGAGACACCCTGGACACGTCTGTCACCATGAGACATCCTGGAGACCTATGTCACCATGAGACACCCTGGACACGTCTGTCACCATGAGACACCCTGGACACGTCTGTCACCATGAGACACCCTGGACACGTATGTCACCATGAGACACCCTGGACACGTCTGTCACCATGAGACACCCTGGACACGTCTGTCACCATGAGACACCCTGGACACGTCTGTCACCATGAGACACCCTGGACACGTCTGTCACCATGAGACACCCTTGAATGAACAGCTACCAAGCTGAGAACAGAAGTAGCACTGTTGCTTTATTTATTTATTTATTGTGTGTGTGTGTGTGTGTGTGTGTGTGTGTGTGTGTGCGTGTGTGTGCGTGTGTGTGCGTGTGTGTGTGTTTGTGTGTGTGTGTGTGTGTGTGTATGTATGTGTGTGTGTGTGTGTGTGTGTGTGTGTGTGTGTGTGTGTGCGTGTGTGCGCATGTACGTGCGTGTGTGTGTGTGTTTGCGTACGTGTGCGTTTGCGTGTGTGTGTGTGTGTGTGTGTGTGTGTTGGTACATCTTCCCTCACTGGACCGCTCCCAAACTATTAGCCTGACTCAGCCACCTCCCACTTCTCTCTGCAGATTCTGCCTCCACACAGTCACTGGGCCGCACAGCGACAGTGGCAGTGATATTACCCACTGAAGCAGTGCCAGGCCTGTTCCAGGCATCAGGCTCGGAGACGCTGGGGAACAGGTCAGCTGTGATTCAGCTCTTCCTACCAAGATGCTTAAATGCTTGCATCATTCTGTAACAAATTAGTGACAGAAAACACATTCAAAGGAAAACTTTGCAGAGTGTTTTCATGCAGCGTCTGCAAAATTACACTAAATCTTCAATAAATCCAGCTTGGTTATCTCTTGGGCAGAATATAATTGCATGGATATTAGGACCATGTGCTGGGTCTCTAGTATTACTTATGTGGAGAAGAATGGAGGGCTATTCTTGACATGAAAATAACTGAAATTTGTCATAGATACACAAATGTTTTAAGGTGAATGTTATAAGGCCATAGCTCCTGAAGCACATGCGCAAGTATACAAAAACCTTTCCTCTGAATACACACTCCCACAACACACACATGAACAAAAACACAGACACAGACACATACACATACACACACAACCATTAACGGCTTTCAACTAGAAACAAGCTCAGGTTGCATCTTGTCAGGTGACTGTCTCTGGGTCTGTTTCATTTGTTAGCTTGAGAGCTGCTCCAAATATTTTAATGGCAATATACCTAAAATTAACTTTTAACAATATATATATATATTACACACACACACACACCACCAAAAGTAGTGGAAAACTGGTAAGTTTGTGGGGCTTTGCATAAAAAGGCAGTGGAAGGTGCAGTAAGGTAAGCTAACAGACTTTCAGAACAGCTCTAACAGTATTTCAGGAAGCAAGGAATGGCTCTGCACTGCCAGAAGGGATGTCGTGCGTTGCACTGCAGCAGCTATTTACAACATCTTGATGAAACAGAAGACTGAAAGTGATACTGCAGTGAAGGTAAGAACGGAGAAGTCAAAGGTTCTCACTGAGCTGGACCGATTAGCTGTTCTCGTCACTCGAAGCTGCTTGTTCCAAACGGTGAAATGCCACAGGAACACCTCCCCCAAACCTCAGGCAACCGAACGCGTGATTTCCGAGCAGCAGCATTTGATAGTCAACTAATGGCCACCAACGGCCGGTCTTGGGCACTGGGGGTTTTTCATGCCAGGAGTCATGAATGCCACCTCCTGCCTGACCAGCGCTTGTGCTCGGTCCTGTGCGTCAGCCCCCCCAAAACATTTCCACTCGATGATGTCATGTGTCACAGAGTGCACGCTGCACGTGCACAGTTTGAGCAGTGTTGCTGGGACAGTGTTTCTGACAGGCCAGCACACAGCACAGAGCTAAACCCGGCTGAGCACGTTCGCTTCAAGCTGCTACATGGAAACAGGGCGGATCCAAATCCGCTGTATTCAGCGCATAGCAACTACGCCATCATGTCATCAGAAACACAGGAAGACCCTTCAGCTGTGTATTACCATACAGCATATTGTAATAATGGCATTAACTGTGTGTGCCCAAACACTTCTTTTACATATTGCACATTTCTTTAAATGCTCTTATTTCTTTAGATGTTCGTTATATCTTAGGTCCTGTGCTGTTGTACATTTAGTATCACCAAACTCACTGTGTGGGAAGTCATCCTGAAATAAACTCAGCTGCTCTATTAATCACTCAGTGCCACCCCTCTAAAACCACTCTCCTAGAAGTCATTTGCAGGATCGTTAAAAAATGAAGGGTGCTTTAGCTAACCAATCAAAATGCTTCAGATAGCCGAGCAGTTTCAGGCCCAGGCCTAGTTGACATTGCCTAAATGTTCTGACACGGGGAAGAGATCATGAATGAAAACAGTGACTTTGGAGAACATGCATCTAATCTATAAATATTTACCGTCAAGTGGCAATGAGCACTGATAACCTTTCATACCTGTCCATGCCAATCATGTCTTGTTATGGGCACTGCAAGTAAAATCCAAGATATAGCATGTGATTTTTATACACGTATATAAGAGAGAGAGAGACAGAGTGGGAGTGAGAGAGAGAGATTCAAAATTGTAGTAAAGTACACAGAGTTTCCAGAGAAACGGGATGTTTCGGACGGAGGTCCTTCATCAGCTGTGCAAGCAAAGTGCGTCTTAATTACTAATAGGAGGGGCCGGTTTATATGGCTGTGTTAATAATTTTAGATGTACCACATCTAGAGCGGTTGCAGGCTACAGTACCACAGCCATTATTTGAGTGATCATTTCTCTCACTCTTGACAAGCACATCTGTAGCAGATATATACTTTTGCTGGGCAAACTACTTCATTACCGATTATGACATGGAGACTTTAAAAAGAGATGTAAGCACTAACGGGAACATGAATTGGAGACAAATAATAAAATCTTAGAACTGAAACAAACCTTTTCAAACTGGTACAGTCACTTTTTCATTCATATTTATCCATGAGTCTCTCGAGCATTGATTCTTTTATGTTTTGACTGCCATCTGTTTATTAGGGAAGGTATTCCTCGATGTTTTCTTCAAGAGTATAAATCACAATTACAGACCTTGAGGTAAATGGCATTTTATATTTCAGGTATCCACATCTCTCACATATCTCACATTATAGCCACCAGCTTCACAGTCCTTCCGCCTGATTTTTCACAGTCAGGAACAGAGCAGGGTAGCTGCACTGCATGCTGGGCTGGAGCACTGGACCTGGCCACATAGAAGACCCTATCCAAAGAGCCAGAAAGGTGAAAAAAAAAGACTCCATTCGAAGCCGGCAGCTGACTTCAAAGTCTCTCTCAGAACACAGAGCCTCTGAACCCCTACTATGTCGCTTTTATCCTACAAGGGGTTATGTGTCTGTGGTGAGAAAAGAGAGAGAGAAAGAGAGAGAGAGAGAGAGGTGCCTATAAGGCCATGTAGATCAATAAAGATGAGGAATATAAATTGATCTGTCCCTCACACATTTCCTATTTAATTCTCCACCTGTTTCACACTCCACTCTTTTTCTCTGTGTCTAGTAGGTTGTACCTTCCCTCACTGACATGGGATTTATCTCCCTCTCTCGTTCTCTCTGTTTGTGTGTGTGTGTGTGTGTGTGTGTGGGGGTGGGGTGTCCAGTTACTGGATCCAGCTCTACCTCTTCAATTATAGATCACATCACGCAGCCAGACACAAAGCATCCATCCATAACATTCATCCAGAACACAACATCTTACTGGAAACTGGCTAATATTCACTACATACAACTCTCAACAGCTTCAGCTTCCTATTTAAACAAACATTGGTGACCCACAGTAATCCAGCCACTGTAATCAAATTCTTCATTTTGGATGGAAATCAGAACAAAAACAAATAGTCCATAACCTTTAAACTAAGAACTAGTCTTCTCAGGAGAGTCTGTGGCAGTTTGACAGCTTTATAAAAACCTAATTATGCTAATCTCTGTAGATTTTGTAGTTCTATTCCTCACCAAGACCCACCCTCTTGCGTGCACACATACACACACACACACATACACACACTGCGGAAGGAGACAAAGGCAGACACCAGCTGAGACAAGAGCACCTAACACTGTGCTTTCCGGGAGAAACACATTCTCCCTCCGCACACCGCTGTCTGGGTCCCAAAGCCAGGCTCCCATTCCAGCCCACTGCAGTAAGCCTCCCACACGACCCCAGTTTCACATCTCTGAAAAAATAAGATAGATCTGATAAACTGCTATGTCTGCTATGGTCTTTTTTTTTTTTACTAACTGCATGATAAATTTAAAAGAAACAGTTTATGCTACAGAAAAAAAAAATGCATTTTACACACATCGCTTGATGCAAAAACTTTTAGCTTTAACTCATGTGATACCACATCACGGTCGCAACACAACAGCGGCCACAGTACGCCTAACCCATGCTTTTGTATCACGATATAGCCTACGTTCGCTGCTGCAAGTTCGTGCACATCGTATCTGCCTATTTAGTAAAAACGACTAGCAACACATTGCGGTGCAGGACTTCAAAGACATTTCACGCACGGGGCCGCGGACACGCTCACTCAAGGTTGAACGTCATACCTGCGCTGTCCATGGTGCTGTAGTCGTCCGGCCGCGCCAGGCCTGCCTTGGAGCCGAGGGACGCCGCCGTCAGGCCGCCGCCGAACGAGCCGCCGCCGCCGCCGCCGCCGCCGCCTCCGCCGCCGCCGCCTCTCCCCCCGTTACTGAAGTCTCCGCGGCTGTCCACCAACTGCAAAGATTCGTAGCCATCGTAACTGGTCTTTTTCTTGTAGCCACCGAGGAGGCTCATGGGCGCAGTCGCGAATTACATAGGAACGAGATGAATTCAAGAGGGTGCGCGCATCTTCGGACGCCCGGCGCGCCGTGCTGTGCGCGTGTCCTCGCGTAGACCGCACCGCGCACGCGCGCGAGCCCGGCCCTGCTGCGCGGGACGGGTCCTCTCCGTCGTCGCGGTCTGTGCTCGCTCCCAGTAGGAGGCTAATGCTCGCCTGTTTCGTTCTACATAATAGAAGTGGGAGCGACGCGGTACGACGCAGGTGGTTCTGTTAAAAGTAGAATTTTTACAGCTCAAAATTAGGCAAATTTCATTTTACAGCTCCAAATAATTTTAATCAACTAAGTGATAGAGAGACAGACAGACAGACAGACAGACAGACAGACAGACAGACAGACAGATAGACAGACAGATAGATAGACAGATAGACAGACAGATAGATAGATAGATAGATAGATAGATAGATAGATAGATAGATAGATAGATAGATAGATAGATAGATAGATAGATAGATAGATAGATAGATAGATAGATAGATAGATACTAGGTTGACAGCTTCACTTGACTGAGGTGTAACTGCATATGTAAGTTAGATACTCAATAAATCTGCAAGCTCAGTGTTATGGAAAACAAAAAATATGGCTATTTTTTTTTTAATAAATATATGTAGCACATAGTAAGTTCTGGCAAAGGGAATCTACAGCCTGTTGGATTTAAAAACTGTTTATGTGAGGAAACCACCACTCTTAAATCAGCCTTAAGAAAAATGTAAATGCTTTGTCAGTGGACATTTTTCAGTCCAAGTCCATTTCTCTAGGATAATGATTTAGCTCCAAGTTAGCCACTTGTGCTTCCGTCTTTGGCCCCACTGCTTGGCAACCACTGACGCTGCATGCTTTCTCATACGACAGCCTGGGCCTGGGAAACTGAGAAAGGAGAAGCTGGGAACTCAGCATGTAGGAAGTGTCACTGCAAAAGCCTCCAGGAGCTGTCTACCATTAATTACCAGCTTAATGTTCTAACTCAGTCTCTCATCTTCACCACTGCAGGAACAAACAGCAAAAGCCCCACAAGATGATAATTACAAGGAAATGAACATGTCGGCTAAATGCTTCAAAAAACAGTTTTCTTTTAGGACAACAGAATGATTGTACAACTGCATTTATTATAGAAGTAAGGGAATGTTGAATGCTTCACCTAAGCTTGCTGCAAACTGTAGGTCTGAAGAAAGTTAATGCTCTTTAGAGACTTCTCTTTCATTACTCATGGCTTTACAGAAAGGGATTGGCCGTAGGTTAATATAACACTGCTGTGGGATGGTTGTTTAACAGAGATCTTGTGATCTTTTACAAGAACTATAAATGTCTCACATCATCCTTAAACTCACTGAATAAAGTCCACCATTGCTGATCTGCAAGCTCTAATTCTTGGTCTACAAGTGCTGGAAGGCAAAGATCTCAGAAACACCAGATTTATTTTTCACATTTCCATCTCGCATCATATGAAGCATTTTAATAATACATTTTCAAGCTGTGTTTCCAGTATCCTATAGGCTACTTTCACAAATGGCACTAGTGAGCAAACTGTAATGTTCTTCCTTAAAGAAATACAATTCTATCAGCAATCAGACTCATAAAATTTCAATACCTGAGTTTCCATTTTCCCTTATAAACACATGCATGGAATAAATTTTATAGCTAACAACCACACAAATGGTTAACCAACAACCATAAAGAGTTATACAGACTAAACTGGATGCCGCCACTTGCAATGGCCTACATATACATGGCCTGCTATATGGTTTCAGGTACATTATAGGATTGTCCTCTTCTTGATGTTGTTACTCATGTGTAAGGCTTATCGCTGATGTGCAATGCAAACATGTCCAGGTTACATCAGCTAAGCTTAGGCTATATAGTCCTAGGCTAAAAAATACAAATGCATAGACCACCAACATCTTCTTAAAGCTACAGCAATAGTATTTACAACAAGCTACAATCGCTAAACGGTAACAATCGTGTCCTTTAAAGTATGCGGTCAGGGCTGTTGTATTTTGAAGGCGGTGTACAGTATACAGAAGGTACACAGTAGGCCAGGTCTCAGTATTAAGCTCAGCAAAGTCCCTGTCAAGAAGGACGTGACATTGGCTCCATGGAAACAGAGACAGACAACGTGTTCTCCTGCATTAACGTTGCGCAGAATACGCCCCCCCCCCCCCCCCAAAAAAAAAAAAACCCAAACAAACAAACAAATACAGCATTTTGGTGTTGTATTTTCACCTAAACCTAGAACCACAATCTTATCCCTGGTCTCCTACAATGAGACACAGATGCCATGACGTCATTCCGTGTAGCACACTTCCGTTTTCAAGGAGTTCGGGTGGACACGGCTACAGTTTAGCGTGCAAACCCGCTATAAATAAGGAATAAACGACGTGTGCTTTGAGGGCAATAATGTTGTCCTGAAAACCTGAACATTATGTTGCCTTACGTACCAGACACGTTTTTAGGCACCGTGTTATGTCACTGCCATCGAAATCTAATAAAAACATCCGACATTGACATCTAAACAGTCGATTTATTCTAGTGCAATCCATTCGTGCGTGTAGAATATATGTCATCAGCCGTGTGATGTTAGAAACAGCTGATTCTATCATGGGTCTCTGCTGATCAGCGCCAATGTACTTTAGTCTGAGCTGTCATCTAGATCATTTATACGCATTACAGCAGAACGTTGCACCTGAAGGGGATTTCACCGCGTCTGTCGAAATTAACCTTTAAGGACGGCGATTCAAACCGTAATAACAGGCACGACTCGTTATGTAACAGTCCGATCTGAATCGCAAAGACCGCACAACATCACCGGATGTGGCCAGACGGGCTTACGGAGTCACATGCCTTTATAAACACCAGCAGGTTGTCGCATCCTACCTTTCGGCGTGCTCATTCTTCGAGGTGCGCGGTAACTTAATTCCAGAAATGCTGACCTTTCGCTTCGTCATTCGCTGCCTGTCAAAGGTCAGATCGCTCCGTCCGCCACCGAATCGTTGCGCGGTGCCGAGAAGATGATAATCGAGCCACTGAGTGAAAGATGGACGCAAAGCAACATCACCGGATCCGTAGGCTACTTTTAATCACGCGCATCCACTGTCACGCAAGCCGCTGCTCTTTCGGTGATGTCACAGCCCGTCAACAGCAGGTTCCTAGAAAGCTTATTTGTTATTATATCTTATTTGGATCCACAATATATAAAATTTATTTTCGGGCTACTTATATAACGCCAGATGTTTGTTTGTTTGTTTTTTTCTAAAATGAGCCATCCATATATAGCCTAGTTTCGAAAACAACGTGTTAAATTACTCATTCGGTTGAGATTTCTCTAGATTTAATAGTGACAATTACATATTGGAGCAAAATCAAAACACAAATAAATAAAACTCAAGCGTAGACACAGATGTCCTGTAATGGCTGCACGTAATGTAACGCAAATACATGAATGTTCAACAGAGTATTAGATATTTCGGATGTTTGTTGTCAAGAATGCTCATGTTGCTATATCCTGTGCACGTTAGAAAAACTGACCACTGACCAGAGTATTTCATTTTTAAAAACATGTGCTTATTTGTTTGTTCCGTTGTTAATCAATTCCGTTCGTATATGACAAAAAAATGGTCTTTATATTTCACGCTTTTTGTAAGTCTGTTTTTTCCTTTTGTTAACGTCTCATCTCTAGTCAGAGTTTTCTGAAAGCGTTTTCAACGAGGTTACAACGTAAAGAACATGACTTGAAGATGGCTCCATTAAAACGTTATAATTTTCTTGACAGAAAAGAAGTTGGAATTACAGTGGTTTAGAATTACTTATCAGAATCCAGCTGGAAACATGGTGAGGGGTTTGCTACCGTGTCACCACAGCACATTATTAGTTCACAAGCTGCTCCAACATTATATCATAAAAATTCTGTAATACATTTAGAATTAATTTGTTTCTATGTTGCGGTGGGTCATTTACACATACTGTGTATTCCCCTTCCCTGTAAAGAGCCCTGCTCTCTACAGCTCAGTGTGAAGTGCTTGTGACTGACTTCTAAGCCATATTCCCAAACCCTCTAATAGCCTACTTGTTTGTAAATCCAGTTCACCACACTGATATTGTCCAAGTCTTGCCTATTTTGTTCCCTGTTTTGGCCAAACATTACAAAATGATAAGCTAATACATCCAAACCAAATACATCCTGGTGTGACAAAAAACGTTGATGACACACAGACACAGCAGACTCGGGTTGTACAGAAAGCGAAGCTGGACAGTCTGGATAAAACCACAGCTGCTGTCTCTGAACAAGGGCAGCTCCTCAGCAATAGTCACTGGAAGCATGAGTAGCTGACTGAGACCATGTCAGAGGTTGTGTGTCTGCGCCAATGCTTGGACACACCTCAACTGGCAACTGCTCTTCCAAGCGCGATGGCAGAATCGTCTCTCTGACCGAAGACATGGCTCCCACTTCAGTGATTGCCAGCTCTACTGTAGGCCTCGCTCTTTCAGAGAGATTTGAATGAACCCCATTGAAATGTAAGAGCTTCCTCCTTCAATACGCTCTCCATGATTATAATTATCCTACTTCTGCCCCCGACCTGTGAGAGGTGCTGCTGCCACACAACAGCCCTGAAACCTGAATCATAATTTGAAAGATTTCATGTTTTGGGCAAACCGTGATGCTCTGCACTGCTTTGCTAAAATCGTAATCGGTTTGTGTCTTGCAAAGAAAACGTTGCTGAAGAGTATGTAACTTCAACACAAAGTAAATAAAATACATCATGTGAATTCACTCCATTTACAGATTAAGACTGAGGTGTGTATATGAACACTCTACCCAACAACCTGATGAAAAAATTATATGCTCGCTACACGTAAAAATTATTTGCACGTATACACATTACTATGACAACGAGTTTCAACTGCGTCTAGTCAAAGCAACAGATGCATCTTAGTTCTACGTTACCTCAGTTTGCAGTTGGTGTGTTTATTGTTATAATTTTTTTAAATTGCGTTAAAATTATTGCGGACTCATGAAATGTCCTTCGCGTTCACATGTAACAGAAGGGGCTTGGAGCAGAGGGTCGTACTACAGGATGACGCCGGTTTTTAATTTGCTCTATGGTTCGTGTGAACCCGCTGTCCTTAACTTGTTCAAACACGTGTCGGCGCAACTACTGCACTGCGTGCTTTGCGGCCGTCCATGCTGTTAACTATTTGAAGTCTTATAGTTTACTGCGTGAACTTAATCTCTTCTACAGACCCGTTTACCGCTCCCGCCATGTTTCATTTTGTAAACATCCGCTATGACGCAAAGGCGCGTGCGCAGAACGTTCTCATCGCTTCCGTTTGGGGACGTCATCAGATCCTGTTTATATGGCTATTATTCTTCTGTTCAGTGGATTAAGGATCTCGTTTAATCGGATAGAAACTGTATTTGGAATGGCCTCGATCGGACTAGTGTATTCTGTTTCAATTGCGCTATTAGTCGGATTATTAAATCGGAGTGTCAGACTGCATGTAAACGTGGGTAATGACATGCTTGTGAAAATAGCAGAGGAACCCTGATAGCTGATGAACGAATGCTAATTTAACGTTACTTAGAAAGCAAACTAAACACGACTTTTGCATTAAGCATTGCAAAGTCCTGCCTCTGTTGGTTCATGTACATAGAGAGTGGTTTTCTGCACCATATTTCTGTAGTTATTGTTCTAGTCTGGTCTCTGGTTTTTTGGATTGCCTTCTGGATTTATTTTTCCTGTTACTCTACTGCCCTTTTGTTCTTGGACCTTTGGACTGCGTTTTGACCACGGCTTCCTGCTCTCTGATCATGACACTGATTTGTGATTGGACTACTCTTGTGGACCCCTGTACTTTTACATTAAAGCATTGATACTATTCTGCGACCCGTTACAGTTATTGTCCCTGTGCAAGGCCACCATCTGACTATGCAGTAGAATTTTGCACGGTGGCTGCTGACTACAATGCCCAACTCTGGTCCAGAGCTCATGCAGTTAGGTCAAAGCCTCCTCACTTCCTAAGAGTGCAAGCACTGTAAGTCACTGGGTTTATGCATGTACCGCAATACTAAGAAACATGCAGTACAACACTGTCCTCTTCCCCTAGTCCAGTGCACTCCACCACCCTGACTGGGGTAAGTCCCCCACCTCATGTCTGTTCTCAATAGATAAGCAATGGAGGCTTACATTGAGGGAACCCTGCACCATGGATTCACCTGGCCCTCTGCTTCTTCGCTATTCACAGGTTTTCTTTGTTGAAAAGAAAGGATAGTCGACATAGCCCTTACGTAGTTTACCTATGATTCAGTTCCTGTTTAGTTAAATATCATTACACATTTCCATTATATCCCAAGGCCCTAGTGCAGCAATGAGGGACCAAATATTTAATCAGAATGGATATTAGTAATACCTATAATTTTATTATATTGTCTGAAAGTGATAAGTGGAAGACTGTCTTCAGCTTGCCCAGGGTCCCCTTAGAATACCTTGTAATAACATGCAGCCTATTTCAGCTTCTGTATTCCAGGTGTTATAAATTATATCTTTTGGGACACTCTGGGCCAATTCATCTTTGTGGACAGCGATGACAGTTATGACCCAATCTAGGCTAGACCATAACTGAATTGGTAAATGAATAAATAACAGATTTGATGTGTAAATTGGATAAGTATAATGCAAAGAATGAAAATGGAACACCGAGCAACTGGAATATATTGTCAACAAAAAGTATTTACAATATTTATAAGACAGACTCAACCTCAAGTGCAACCATGACCAACGCAACAAACAAAACCACAAACATGACTGGAAACAAACAACTCCCTCAACTGTGGAAACACACAAAACAAAGACACAACACTACCCTTCTCCCTGACTAACATAAAAAATACACAATAACCCAAAAAATTCCTAAATACAAGGAGAATGTGTGTGTGTGAATGAAGTTGTTGAGTGGATCTGCACGAGTCTTGATGTAATCCTGGAGTGATGACATCAGTAAAGAAACATATGGAAAGTAGGAAGAAACAGACTGGAGCTCACTTGACACTGGAATCTGGAATGGATCAAGTATTTGGAAGACATGGAACAAAGAACACACCAAAATACCAGTAGACATAAAAGTCACTCCCAGATGTGTGAACACTTTCCAATTACAAAAAACCCACTATATAAAAAAAGAACAGGTAACAACATTAGTCACAGCATTTGGAGCAGTATTGTTAGTACCTTACTTGTGATCTATATGAACATGTCTAGGAAAAGGAGCAACACAATCAACTTGGATTTTCCCAAATGAATCTCCATGGCATGTATAGCACAGAGTAGCGGCAGTTGACAAAGCACTGACTTAGTGGACATGGCCAGAAGAAGTGTGGCAAAAGCCACTGATGCAGCTTTCTAATCCCTAGCTGACCAAACGGGATGATTTTGAGCTAAGGACGATACATGTGGCCTGTAAGGATAGGGAACAACAAATTGGTGAACATCATCCTATTTCTCATGTCTTTGTAAGGGAGACATTATTTTCCACATAATCAACACTTTTGTTATCTGAGTGGGTGGCTTTCTCTGCAACTAAGGTAAAACACAGTGTAAGAGATTGATCCTTATGCTGCACTTTTGTGCATTAGTGAGGACACAAGAAGGAAACATAGTAGGCCAATTAACAGAATTATTAAATGCTATTGATACATCTACAATTTCCTTCGGGATCAATAAAGTCTCATCTCCTCTTAGTTATCTTATCTTTTTCTTTTTAATGGATTGGCAAACAAATTCTGGCAATGGGAAGACTTAACCACCAGTGAGGCTGCAAAATGCCACCAATGGGCAATTCAGGATGAACAGCAACTTTTACATTATCTGTTAAGTCATTAGAATAAAGTAATGTGTTATGTAAAGGGACTTTTTAGCACAGCAAGCCCAGTTCCTTGCGCCAGTGAAATATCCCCATTTTAATAGACTGCTTAACACTAGCCCCAAACAATGAAACACCACCATCAGAAACAAAAGGTTTAAACCTAAGTCATACAACAGATGCATTGATCAAACCTTCAGACATAGCATACAGAGCATTGACCTTTCTGACTTAAGGATTTGAACACAACAGTGACACAGTAATGACATGACCTGCCATGGGTGTGAGCCGTTCTAGAGGGTCTAACGGGAAGTTTTGCACTAGGAGCTTGACTTGAAATATCATGATGTAATTTTTTGAATTTGCCATGCGTCTCCTTCGCTAGAGTCGCCGTCCCCTTGGCAAAACTCTCTATGTTGTTTTGGCTCCGTTGCGGTTTTGCTCCTTGTTTCATTTTCTCTGCATGTTATTAGGTTCATCTATGTCTCGTTAGCACTCGTTTACTGTGTATTACTGGTCATTATTGATTGTGCTGCGTTTCCGTGTTTGTATTTGTTTTATTCTCTGGTTTGGTTTCTTTGTTGTGTGTTTAGACTGCCTGTTCTTTAGTTTGTAAGCTCTGTACTCTGGTTCTGTTCTCTTTTTTGTGTCCGACTCTCCAGGTTCTTCGACCCTGGGCCGTTCTCATGACGCCAAGTGCGGATTTTGTTCCGCTCCTCTCAGCGTTTGCGTCCGTCCCTCGGTCACTCCACATTACATTATTTCACTGTTTAAACTCCTCAAATACTCATAAACTGTAACATTGCTAGCCATACACCATCTTTAAAATAACAGAGAGATCTCTAGCTGCATTGTGGTCAAATAATGAGTAACAGAATCATTTTGATATCCAAGATTGGTTTACAGAAGCAAAAAAGAGGATTATGATTAGGGTTGGGAACTGGGGGGGGTTAAATCGAGCCTTGAAGGAAAAAATGAGGGACAGTCACAAATGTATGCTAATGTGTTCCATAATTTGGGAGCCATGATGCAGAAAGATCTGCCCCTAGTGGTGACCAATACAAAGCCTGGGACAAAAGACCTTCACCAGAGGGCCTGTGTGTTTGGACACAGGTACAGGAGATAATAAGCTGGAGCTAGACCATGTAGAGACTTGTATGTTAGCAGAGCTTGAATTAGTTATAATAGTGAAGTAGGACAGGTAGCCAGTGTAACTGAAATAAAATTGGGGTGATATGAGCTGATACATTTTTAGAGTAAGAAAGTGTTCTAGAAGTGGAGTTTTGCATATACTGAAGAGACTGGAAGGTTTTGTTCGTGTCAGGCAAGGCGACCAGAGACGGAGTGAAATGCAGGTAAAAAGGTTTTAATGTAGAGGGGCAATCCAAAGGATTAGTCAGATAACAAGCAGAGTAAATGTCCAGCAAACAGCCGAATAGCAAACAAATCCAATAGGTAACAGACAAAAAGAGATCAATAACCATGAAAGCAATAACGACTACTAATGCTCAAAATCACAAGGCAGGCAGATGAGACTTTGCAATGACTAACTGGAAAAACAAAGGTTATGTAGGTGAGCTAATGAGAGATAACTAGTAACAGGTGGATCTAGTAGTCAGGTGAGCTGGACCGAACTAGGGGCTTGTGGGTAGTATAGTGAGTATTGAGCTGAATGCGAGTGAAAGGTGTGACAGTTTGGGACACCGATAAGAAGGGAATTACGGAGGTGGAAAAAGCCTATTTTGACCACAGCCCTTAACATGAAGTTCAAGAAAGAATATAATATTGGAAAAAATATTGGAAAGCAGCATTTACATATTTTTCACTGAACACAGGAAACAGGCAATTTGTAGACAATCTAAACTGTGACCTGTGGCTGCAGAGTCTGCTGGAATGATAGACATTCAAAAGGAATGAAACTGGAAGCTTAGGAACCGAAGTAACAGAGAGAGCGAGGAGAATGAGTACTGGAGAGGAAACATTCCTAGAAAGAGCGAATGGCTTTTCCAGTGCAATAGTCAACTTTAACAGCATTATTTCCTTCTCATCTTCAATATGTAAACACCGTAGTTGAATAAATTCCGCCTCATGTTCCTGCTTTCTAATTTCCAAATCCAATCCTCATCTTAACAGATAGCACAGGGGCTATCTTTGAGATGTCCATAGCTTAAGCTGTTTCCTGAGCCAAGCCTGCAGCAACATCCAGGGAGCCCTCCGTTTCAGTCAGAATCTTGTCAATAATAATGGCATACTAAGAAGTTAATTTCCCATTTTGAAGAAGAGTGTGGTATGCCTACAGAAAAAATTGCAATCAATTTTTACTACGTTACTACACTTGGCAAACCTCTCAAGAGTAGCACAAAAAGTAAAACTTAATCAGAACGAAGTCAGCCATTACCAAAATATACCATAGCCCCACCACCGCACCATCCTCAAAGGGGAAAAAAAAACAACAACCAGTCTTTTACAATGAGCCTCCAAATCCTGTTAGATATTTTGTGGTACATGAAGGGCCAGTTCATCTTCATGTATATAGAGGACATCTAAATCTACTCTAAAAGCATGAGAGAACATGTCACCCAGATCAAAGCCATTCTGTAGAGCATATTTAAGAACCAACTGTGTACAAAGGCAGAAAAATGCATTTCAGCAAACCTTTTTATAAGCTACATCATCAGTGAAGGGGGAGTCGGTGTCCAACATTTGCACTAGGCCCAATTTATTCCTTGTGCAGAGTATACACAAAGTTGCTGCGGCATTCCTCCAAAAGTCTCTTCCAGTGTGACTTTGGGATACCAGCTACCACCCACCCTCTGGAACCAATGTCAGGAGTGTCCTGTCATGAATGAGTGATACCACTCAGGAGTGTCCTGTCATGAATGAGTGATACCACTGTCAGGAGTGTCCTGTCATGAATGAGTGATACCACTCAGGAGTGTCCTGTCATGAATGAGTGGTACCCTGCACCCATTTGCTAATTTGAGCACCTCTTGCCCATGTTGTTGACTGTTTTTTTTTTTTTTTAATGAATTTGACAATTGCAAATACATAAATAAATTAAATAATTTAGAATTATTATGAGACAAGTGAGTAATGTAATATACTTAAAAGTATTTTGTAAACCGATATTATCTGAGAAAAATTAGATTAAATACTTGTTTTTGATTAGTTAACTTTTCTAACAAATGCTACAAAAAGTCTTACCGTGTACTACCAAATGTTGTACCCCTATTAAATTGCAGTGGTACAAAATTCCAGTTATTGGTTGAAAAAAAAAAAAAAAAACAGTTCCACACTAATGATTTCTAGAAATAACATTTTTTTATTTCATTTGAAGAAGGCAGACCAAGATTCAAAATACAATGCAATCTTGGGCTTGTAAATGAGAGAGAGCGAGAGAGAGAAAGAGAGAGCGAGAGACAGAGAGAGAAAGAGAGAGAGAGAGAGAGAGAGAGAGAGAGAGAGAGAGAATATTTATATTCAAAAATAATGTTGACCTACCCTATTGGTAATCATTTTGTCTGAGCCACAAATAAAACACTTTGAAAGTGTCTGAGATGCTTTGATGATGATTAGAGTTACCATTTTTACAGTATTTTTGGCTTTTTACAGTATTTTTGGCATTTAACAGACAGCTTTCATTTGGTAGCAGAGTATAGATCAAATACAAATTAAGGCATTCTGTAATTGTAACAGTTCTTTACATCTGAGTCTGATGACCCCTAACCTCCAACAGTCCAAATGTACAAAAGTTTCAGCACTTCTCACATCTAACTTTATGATTACAATCTCCTGAGAAAACTGCATACACAGCATCAACTGTGAATGTACTCAGTAACTAGCGTTCACACAGGCACACTATTGTGGGAACATTCCACGGTATCGTTGGGAAAGCCATCTTAGTCCACAGACATATATTACACATTAGTGGATTGGTGGAAAATATTGGAAATCTTGTGTAAAGTCATTGGGATGCGTCATGTAGCAGCATTTTTTTCTAGAAGACATTTTCATTATCCTCATGTGATTCATGTGCAATTACTAATATATTGCAGGAGTAAATATGTCATATGGAATTCTGTCCTTAATGCAAATATGGAGAACATCTATTTTGTTTTTTTACCATTTATGGTTGGAAAAGTAAAAACTTGAATCAGTAATAAGGTCTGGGTTAATTGGCCATGATTAATCCATGATTAGCAAAACAAAAGCTACTTTAAATATGAGCTAATGAGTGACAAAAAAAGTAACCAGCATTTCTTTAGTATGTTCTTTTCTGCATCTGAAATCACACATTAAGAGCATATCCATGTGTCAGCTGGTTCTTTCTTGCTGCACTGCATTCACATTATAAATGAGGAATGCCTAGAGAACTGTTGCTGAGTAGTGAAGGCGTAAGAAATGTGAAGTGAACCATGCTGTGCTGCCACTTAGACAGTGAACTCTTGCTTCAGTTGGTTGAAGCCCTCTGTGCACTCGACTGGTCTGTGCGGATCTTGGTATTGAGAAGTGAGCTGATATGGGGCCAGATCCGATCCGTGTCTGTGTCTGAGAATGTGTGCAAGATGTTCTTGGCCCTTTAAATGGACATTACAGTGGTATTTACTATACACAAATAAACATTTTTCATTTCCATTTTTTGTTAAATGGATAATGTAAGACTTGAATCAACTTGAAGTATATGTCCTAGTCTATTTATAATGACAACATACAGTAAACTTAACCAACAATGTAAATTATTACAAATAATATTATAACGTCACAACTATAAAGCAGTAATGTCTATGCCCAAACTAAAACAGCTAAATCAACATTTATGAGTATTCAATCTGTCAGCTAAATGTTCAAGAACAAACTTTAGCAATTGAAATAACTCCATAAATTAAAACAAAATCATCTGTGCACTGAAAGGAGACAGCCCAGTTCACAATAATTCCAAATCATACAATAGTAAAGTTACTTATTCACCATTTTAATATAATTAATTTATCTCGGTGGTACAGCATTGTTACTTACTTTATATATTACTTAGTGTATATATTAATTTTGCTGGGCAAATTCTCTAACACTACCTCACTTGTTTCAATATGACATAAATCCAGACCACACTTCTCTTTAGGAATTTACCATCTGTTCTCTCCAACCCTCACAAGCCAACCTAGCACTGACTTACCAAGCGTTTAATGCTCTACTTGTGAAACTGTGCTGAACAGACTTACTCTGCTTACAGAGAGTTAAACCGGTCTCTGATTAACTCTGTAAAAGTCAATCAAACACTGGTCACTTTAAAGATTATTCTAAGAGTGCCAGCCTTCCGATCACCATAGAAACGGCAGAGTTCTGAATTCGAGGCTAACAATATTAGCCAGCCAACAATCTTAATCTGTGCTCTTGGAACGGCTCTTTCTGATGGGGCCTGTCCATGCAACCATATAGCGATTACGTCTATATTTGTACAACCAATTTTGCCGATATTCGCAGCAATGAAGGAGTGATGTGCAAGCGTACAATTCTTGAAGTGCAACACAGATGATTCTATTAATGGTTCACATTCTCTTTAATGTTCACCAGCAGTGATGGGGGAAGGTTTAGGAACGTGGTGAGCAAAAGGGTGCGGCAGCAGCAGAGGAAGACACGTGAAGCCCATCTGCTTGCCACAGGTTCACTGCCACCACCGTTTCCCATGGAGCTGCTTATCTCTTTCATCCATCTGTGGTGTGGTCTAACAATCATTTGCTTATTTTACGTGATAAGTTGGTGACAAACTAGCATAGTCAAGCTTTTCGAGTAATAACGGACACGAGGCCCAATACTTACAATTTTTTTAGTAGTGCAGTAATTGCAACAAAGTGCTCGTAAACATGGAAGTGTGTGATGCCATGTTGGAGATGCTAACTAAGTGGTTAGCTTACTCTAGCTTACAGGTCGTCGCTCTGACGTTGTTGCTCTGACTTTGCATTAATCATTGAAATGTTAAAAAGAGAAAGTGCTTTGATGAAGGCTGGCTAGGTGAATGAAACTCGTATGAAGGCTGTAACTGCATCTTTTCAGATCAGCGGCCATGTGCAGTGGTTCTGTAGCCAAGCACGTCAACAGATGCACAGGAGAATGCCAAGCCTGTGCCTCCACCATGCAACCATATGGCTGCCTGACTTTTTAGTGCCTTGCTTAGTAAGCCACTCACTTAGGGAGGTGTTTACTTACTTATATAAATCTATGACTGGCTTAGCCACATCTTTGTAGTGCCTCAGCCTGGCAACGAGAGCCTCTGGTCTGTCATCTTCATGTTGAATCAGTGGTTCCCCACTAATATCATCCACACCCTGTATAAATAATAATGTTAAAACAATTCAACAAATGCAGCAAATATACAAAGCACAAAAAAAATGCTCTGCTAGACAAAACAGAGAAGTAGTTGAGAAGAAATAATTTTCAGTTCTCTTTTCTAACGTTCAGATTACAGTTTCCTCAAAAACATACATGCACTCAGTAACTAGCTCCCATATCCTTAATTTAAAATTTGTGAACATCCATTTGCTTACATAAAAACTTCACTCAAAACAAGGACTGCTTGGAGAAGTGCCAACACCCAAAGCTTCTAAAGAAACCAATTTAAAAGTCTATTTTCCTATAAATACAGTTTCTTTAATTAGTGGTTCATGAATCACTCCATGATATCCTTCCTTGCCCTGCAGTAGGTCATCTGAGGGCAGGAAAGCAGGGGCTGTGTACCTGCACGCGAGGAGGGTTGAAGCACAAGTTGTAAACCCTCCCGCTGGCCGGATGGATCCAGCGGTGCCTAAGCCTTTCCTTCAGCGTCTCCAGGGGGATGTTGAGGCTAATGACCACATCCAGCTCACAGGCACGGCTCAGGGCTTCAGCCTGGGCTAGAGTCCGTGGGAAACCTAGACAGGAGCAAACACTCCGCACTTAAAAAAAAAACACTCATCTCGGTCCCCAGACATATTTTTAACTCAGCCGTGTGTTCTGCTAATTAACAGTGCTAAAAATATAAAGTAACACAAAAACATAAAGCTAGTAGCATTAGTGTACAACTTTCTTGTTTTGTTGGTGTGTTTCGTAAACACTTATAAGGATGAGCAGCCACTGATGTTTTCCGGTTTAAATATGCCAAGATGTTAAGGTCCTTGTAAAGCTATCATATGCGGGGCAAACTGGATCTATTATTTAAGAGTAACCCATTGTTTACAGACCTTGACACAGAGAAGGCTGGAACTCTGCTTGTTTCTAGGTCAGATACCACTCTCCTTATTCACCAAGTGTTTATGGATCTTTTATCAATTTAAGTGAAGGGACATTTTTTTCTCTAGAAGTAAATGTGTTCACATGATTGAGAAGAATAGTTATTTTAGAAGAAATATCTACTGTTTAAGACTTTTTTATGTTACAACATGTCAGCATTTGAAAATATACTGTAATTAGTCTTTGAATATTAACAGTATAGTAGCTATGTGAGATACCACAAATCACTTAATAATGGGATAATTTTAAGCACTTGTTAAGTATCCTTAAAAAACACCTCTAGCTGCAGATGGCACAGCCATGTTTACCTGTTTTAATGGAGAATGTCTCTTCAGCTCTTTCCAAGGTACAGCAAAAGAAGAAGAAAAAAAACCAATGCCAAAGTTACAGTAACTATGATAAAGGTTTTTTGGAAATGGTGCTGAAGTAGCCATTGCTCAAGTATGTGACACTCTCACTCATGGTCCACTATGCTGTCTCTATGCACTTATTGCCAAGAGTAACAACTCGGATAGCCAAGACTCTGTATCAGGAACAAGAACATATTTGAAGCTGGTGCATCTGTGGGTCAGTTTTACTGTGGGCTCAGGAAATGTTGATTTTCTCCTTCCTCTTATCACTGCTATGGTGCCCATGAGCAAATTGCTTAACCAGGATTGCTGCAGTGTGTCATGGCTGTCGTCTCTACCACAAAATAGCAGCACTAACAAAGAGCATGTGGCTTGAGCAAGAGAAAACAAATGTGAAAATTAAAGGCACTTTCACTGAATTTGTAGCACAGCATTATTTTTGGTGTTATCTATGGCTTATATTTATAATAAATGAATACAGTATGTTCACAATCTTAACATAAAGCTAAGTAATCTAATTATGCAGGCTAAAAATGTACAGCAAACTGTATTGTGGTAATTTAGCTCTTAAGTGGTAATCTTCAACCAATCTGAGGATGTAAGACAACTACCCAAAGTTGAGAACATAAATTTGAAAACTTGAAAGTTCCTCCACCTTCATGCTTGTGGGAGGGATGCTAACAAGTGGTCCAGGAGTAACTCATCAGCAATGGGTTGTTACCGTACCATCCAAAATCCAGCTGTGACGGGTCATCTCCTCCAGCCGGGGAAGCAGCAGGCGGGTCATAACGTGGTCTGGCACCAGCAGACGTTTCTCTATGTACGTTTTAGCCAAGACTCCAGCTTCTGTATCAAGGGTAAAACCAACGTTGGCCACAGTACAAGTGCAGGAAGATTAACCTTATTATAACGTTTTCCCATGATCTCTACATTGGTGATAGTGGAAGCTTCCTGATAAAAGAAATGGTAGAAATATAACTTATACAGTTGGATCTTGTGATACCAATTCCATTTTGGCAATAATGTGGTTAAAGCTAATATTAACCTATGGTGCAACTGCAGTGACCTAAAGTGCAGTGGCATTTTGACATTTTAAAATACAATTGTTTGCTGACGTTTTGCCAATTTGATATAAAGCCTCCCAGGCATCTGAAAACATCTCAACTCAGATTTGACCGGAAACACGAGGAAAGGGATTAATAGAAGACTTTAGCTGTTACAAGGTTGATCTCAACATATAACTTTGAGCGCATGCCAGTAAAACATGGAATTCGAGGAATATATTTTTACTCCATAATTGCATGGCGTGAGTGAATAAAATAACCGATTACCTTTCCCCTGTCGGCACAGAAATGAAAATGTGGCGTACTGCAAAAATAACATCTTTTAACTGCATTTACCTCGCATGACCTCCCTAGCACAACTGCTTCCTGGAAAACATGGAGTGAGTTTCCCACCTCGACAAACTTGCGGACGTGTGTAAAATGATTTTAAAAACAGTTCTGTTACTAAACAGATGCAATTACCCACCAGTGTTTGCAGCAATGTTTTCTCGGAGAAAGTCGCCGCTGGACAGATGCTGTAGGCCGAAGCTCTGCGCAATTCTTTCCGAGATCGTCCCCTTCCCCGAACCTGGCGGACCCATGATAACGGCTCGGAATAATTTTGACATTTCCTTTGAAAAGGAATGGACGTAATTACAGTGAAAATGTCCGATGTGTTTATCTGCTCAAGGTTAGGTAATCATGGATAAAAGGTAGTAACCTCGCAACTTTCCAGAAGGCGCATTAAAAAAATAGAGGACAAAGATCGAAAGCAAGGCTGAAAGCAGTAGAAAGACGCGCCTCACCTGATTATCCCCCTTTTGTAGATGATGGTGCCTTTACCTTGAAAAACGTAAATGTTTTAATGTTGATAGACTAAAGTGTTGTAGTTCCCCTTCACCCACTTCTACATTTAAATGGGGGCTCTCTCTGCAAATGAATGGACGCGAAATCCTTACGCCCTATTACTTAACGCCTCCCAGCCTGTCTCACTGGTGGGAAAAAAAGTCCGCACGAAGCAGGACTGCTGAGGTGCGCACAGGATCATGGTAGTTGTAGTACCTCTAACAAGCTCCAGTATAAAACTTCAGCTACGTGCAAGAACTCACTGGAGACCTCTCCAGGAATTTAATATAACAGGACGTGCTGCACGTGAAAAACTACCAAATGAAAATATTTGGCGAAAACTCTGACATGTAGAAATTCATTAAATTACAAATTTGACCAATTCTATGTTCAAAAGGGAACACGTGTTTATAGGCCAATGCACCTGCATTCAGGATTGCGTTTTTGCTATTTGCGTCTTTATTGCGGGCAAGACTCGATGCAGTGTTACGGTACTGCGCAGTAAACCCCTTCGGCATGGGACAGTAAAGTGATTAATGGCTCTATCCTTCCAGGGGACAAATCTCCAAATGTCTAATTCCTTTACCATTACTTTACCAAGTTTTGGCCGACTGACTGGTATAAGAAAAGGCACACTTGTTGACTGGGGTGTAGGTGCAGAACGATCCGAACGCCGCTGTTGTGTTTATACGGCACACGTCAACTCCGACGGGTCTGGGCTATACCGCCGTGCAAATAATTGACTTCTTACGAGCCTTACGGTGGCGGCAGAGCTTAACAGATGTACGAGCAACACACTCCGGACACGCACCGTTGTCGCCGTTTGCGGGGTCATTTCTACCGCCTTCTGCAAGACTAGGGGGGTTATTCTACAAAAACACGCCGCCGCACTTTGAGCGCCAGGACCCGGAAGCCTGTTATTTTATTTTTGTCACATGGCTTTGAGATTTCAATATCAACAAAAAAATGGCGACAATCACGTTGTTCGATGTGAGCTTGCTGCGTCATTAAAGACATTCACGTAAACACAAGAGTGAAATGTGAAAAACATGTTGGTAAGTGTCTTCATAATTTGTACAATAGAAATTCTAGCTAAGTAACATAGCGATGGCGTTTAATATTTTGTCTTATGTATACGTGGTATTTATTTTTGACATGAGAGGGGTGTGTGCGCTGCTGGGCGTTAGCGCACATTGTACTGTACAAATAAGACCACTCAGAACACGCAGAAAGCTTTTCTTTTACTTCAGTGGATTGCTGTTTATCGTGCTTTGCAAACCATTTGAAACACTTTCCCAGTTGTAACTGAAACGTTTAAAAGTATGTCCGTATGACATTTATAATTTATTATAGTGCACTGACCTCAGAATGCATGGCATTCCAGTGTGCTTTTAGCCTAACGTAGTTGCAGAGTCGAAAAACTGAAGATATAGCCCGCACGAGGTTATACAAGTGGCACGTTTTTATCAGCAAAACCTCTACTTTAATACCTGCTAACGTGTGCGTTCTATATGTTTGCGTCGTTCGTTATTAAGACTTCATACTTTAATGAGAAAACACAAAATAAATGAGGTGCAGCGAAGTTGCTGATTTGAATTCGGATGAAATGTTTTTGGGTTTTTTTCCCATTGTTTTAGTGTTATGTTATGATCATTTTGGCAGGCGTTCTCACTGTCCTGTGACGGCAAACGCGATGACCTGATCGAGTTGTTTACAAGAAGAGATTTGCACGGAGGGCGGGGAAGTGGTAGGAGGAGTCGAGCGGGGGGCGGGGAGGTGGTGGGAGGGGTCGAGCGGAGCGCGAAACGCGACTGGACTCACAGAGAAGAATTGAACACAGAGGGTGGAGTCCGGGGAAAAATAACAAGTTTGACGTAAGGTTTGTATTCAATATTGAGTGGTTTGTTGGGTCTGTGCCTTACAAAAAATATGGAGTGTTTGGTATTTGATAGTTAAATTAATTAGCCTGGGCTTTGGTACTCTGAAGAGAGGTACAGCTAATCTATATTAGTTAATACTGACACCGGTCAATAAAAATATAATTATTCCGTGCTATTTAATTTTCATAAGATTTTTTTCTGATTACGTAGATTGGATGAGTAATAATCTTGTGCTAATTCTAAAATAATTTGATCCATTTATGTCTAATTAGTAGGCTGTTGTGTGTTATTACATATAGTTGTCAATATAGAATAATAACAAGATTTTGAGTATGTGAAACACTGCAGTACATTTATATACTTACAATTCATTTGAAATATTTTACTCAAAATGCGGCTAGTGTTCTAAATTATTCTAAAGGTTGTTTTCAAGTTTTGCTTTAAAAAAACCCAACAAAACAAAACAAAAAAACTAAGCAGCTTTATAATAATTACTTTATAAAAATCACCAATCAAATGATTCCTACTCCAGGCTGATTTCCACTGTTGTTTATAATATGTCTAAAAGCAATCTATAAGAAGGAGAGGATGGATGGAACAGCACTTGTACTCTTGACTCTACTGGATGTGACAGGCTGCCCTGGTTCAGTTATCACAGTGCTGATGCTGTCCGTCTTAAAGGTACAGTACTGTGATAACTGAAGGATGGCAGCCATCTTGACATCAGGGACCAATGAAGAAACTATAGGTGTCTTCTTTTATTCATATTAATTTATGTTCAGCCTACCAAAATATATAATGTATTTCTTTGTCAAGGTTTGCATCTTATCACAGAAGCAATACATTTCCCAGGGTTACTTTCTTTTTAAAGCAAACAGTTAAAATAAATTAGAAATCAAAATATATTCATAACAGACACTGTACAGATAGGTTCATATAATTGGTTATTTGGTTTCTTTCCATGAAAAGTCAAAATGTTTGTTTTTTTCTAGTAAAACAAATCTTCTCATAATTTTACTTTATTGTATTTACTTTATTGTAATAATTATATTTATAAAATACATTTAAATATTTATTTTAAAACATAAATTTTCTGTAAACTTTCTTATGCAACCTGTTGCATTGGACCAGGAAAATGTAAATATGGGAAGTATTGTAAATATTCACAAATTGTGCTATTTTTGTCTTTTATTGCCTCACTATATATATATCATGTCTCTCAGATACCCCTATACTGAGTCATCTGTACATTCCAGGTCTATTTTGTATGGTACATTCTTTGGAGTTTGCCCATTTGATTTGGAGGCAAATAGGCCTATTATAGCCTTTTTAGGGATTTAAAAGGGGATGTTCTTTTTTCCTGTTCTCATTTGCACTTTATTATTGGATTCCTGATTATATAAATGCATACATATTTTGGAATAACCACCACTCCCACCCTGGTTTAATGTTCCAAATCCTCATATAAAATATTCCTTTTGTGACAGAGCTTTTGTCATGACATAGCTCTACACACTCATCCCTATATTTAGCCTCTGACTCATCTAACATTAGGGGTTTTCAGTTGGACTTTAGGTTTTTGTCTGTCACTATGCATTATTGTATAATATTACATATAAGATATTGCATTTAACATCAATTACATGATCTCATCAACTCTGTAATCAATATGGAATATTTATACTCTTCGTTCATTAATGATGAAATAAGATTGTGTAATATTAACTAATATAAGAGCAGTTACAGCCAGATTTTTTAGGTCAGCCACAATGCTTCTGAGTGCCGATATTAGACTGCTTCTGATGGGAATAGCTACAGTCTCCACATGTTTTAAATCAATACATTATTGATCTCCGACAGAGTCCCTAAGTGCTCTGTCACATCAGCCTTCTTGTGAAACTGCAGCCCACATTTTCTGGCAACTCATCGGATTGTGAGGACGGGAAGTCCCTCCCCTTCAGGGCAGCTAAATCTCTTGGTCTTAAAGTCCTCCGGTGTTTGTTCCTCCATCATCGCCATATAATATTAGATGTTGCTTTGGTATGCTCTTAATACAACCTAAAAGCTGTAGACTATATTGCTCAGCCAAGGCATTATGGAATACTACGTGAAATTTTCGTTAAGATTTGCTCAAAAGCATCTTACAGTTTTGTACACTTAGTAATAAGATGAGGCTGTCCACTATCTGAAATGTAAGAAAAATAATTCCCACATGTTTTAATAATTAAATATAATTTAGTACGCAATCGAGGCAGTTGAGTGCCGACCTCTTTGTTAAAGCAAGAAGAAACAAATCAAAACATTAAAAGACTCAATTGTTCAATAATTGGAATCTACAGCTTATGTTTTATATCAAAATATTTTCACAAAATTATTTTTTACATATAGCTAAAGGCTGTGCAGACCATACTTTAATACAGAAGAATAATAGCTATATTTCTTTGTTTCTTTGACGAAGAAGAAATCGTAATTACTGTATGCTTCTTACGCAATGGTAATAATGCCTAAAACAATGGTGTAACAGGCTTCTAAATTGTTTCTATTAGCTGAACTATAGGTTATTATTATACATTTTCTTGTCGATTTTGGTAATATCTAATACGAAGCCTTTCTTTCTGTTTAAAGTCTGAGATGTGCTCTTAGATCACACTGAAACGTGAGCGATGTATTTATTGCTTAAATGCCTTAAAACTACCTTAAAACAGACTGCAATCAAGGTCCACAGAGCTGCAATAAATCTATGCTCCGCCTAAGCGTTAACTCCATTGGTTACCCAATTGACTGACGAGCAGAGGAACCAATAGACGCCGTGTACCCAAGCTCCCGGTAACACCCCATTTTCGGGAATCGTTAGACGCTTGACAGAAAAGGGTTAGCTTGGCCGGATAGCGTAGTGATCGAGTCGGGCGCCAACCGAATGCGAAGTTCGTTATGAAATTAGTTTGTCGTAAAAATAAATAAATAAATAAATAAATCGACTCGCTCTTGGGGCGACGGTGACATCAACAGACGGCAAGAAAAGGTTGAGGAGGTTTTTACATCAGTCAACTGTGATGACCAGAAAACAGCGGAAGTAACTTGGCTTGGTTGGCGAGGTAAGACCGAGAAAGCGTTTATCTTGTCTTCTGAGCCAAGCTCGATAGCTACAATCTAACCTAACCTAACCTAACCAGGATCGGTAACTTGATAACTAACCTTTAGGTAGGTTAGCTGCCTAGTTATCTTAACTAATCATGACACGGGCTATGTAATATAACTGGAGACGACTGCGCGTTAGGATAGATATGAGACATCATACAGGATATAGCCAAACTAGCACCATGATTACCTTAGAAAAAACATCCGTCCAGTCTAAAACCTCGCTAGTTACCCAACAGCTAGGTTAGCTGTCCAGCTCACGTAATATAAACCAAATAATCGCAAAAAAATCCGGCTGGAGCCAACTGGTTCGCTTGGTTTTATTCCTCCGTTGTTAGCTAGTTATCTTAGCTTAGCTAGCGTTAACTCTTCTCGCTAGATTTGTTTTCGGTTTCTCCTTAAGACACTGACTACATGTTATAACCCGACTAGGTCGACTAGTCAAGGCTTTCTTTTATATCCAGTCGCATAGAAATGTCATGTTTGTTGCTGGTACTGTTTGCTTTATTTAAACATGTTTTTAATTTTAAGACGGTTAGTTGTTAGTTCGCTATGCAGTAAGTCTTGGTACCTTTAGTTGTTTGACAGTATCAACAAATGTGCGCTACATTGTCCATGATTTCGGACAAAGTAGTTATTTATAAGGAACTAACTAATTAAAGTCCTTATTTAATTACTCTTATACTTTACCATATGTCTAAGGAACGGAAATAAATGCTCATCTATAATTATTTTCTTTGCATTTATATTTACATTAATTGTGTTTATCTGACGCTTTTATCCAAAGCGACGTACGATTCTGAGTACAACTTGAGCAAAATTTTTTTTTGTATTCAAAGTATTCTCCTGCGCTCCCTTTTTAATATAGCTACTGTCGTGGACTTTTTGAATTAGCTTTAACATTTTTCCTGTTAACAATAAAATATTTTCCTATTAAGTCGTATTTTTGTGTTGACAAGGTTAGCATTGGTTTGTAAATAGTCTGCCTCTGGCAGTGGGATTTAACCATCCGCTATCATTCCTTTTTTCCTAAAAAAGCTTTTTCTTTGAAAAGTTTGAAATATATTTTATTCGGTTATTCTTAACGTTTTCATTCTTCCTGTGGGTGGTAGATCGTCAATTTAGACATGTTGGTCTTCTTACATGATTTTTAGATGTCTAATTTTGATTAGGAAGCTAAAGGTATTTAACTTTATGAATTTACTTATAATTTTACAGAGATGTATCATAATGCAGGTTGAAGGGTTTAAGGAAGTCAGGTCTAAGGCAGAGGTATCTTGAGTAAAGTCGTTGGTATCTGTAAGCCTGTGCTGGAAAGAGAGCAAATATCTTTGTTTTAGTTGGCAAGCTCCCTTAACACACATTTGATATTGTAGTTTCAAAAACCTGCAAAACCCACCCATTGGTTTCACACCGGGTGTGTAGATTAAGCAAGCTGTATATTGTTCAGACTCCACCAACTCAGCTTTAGTGTGTATACAGGTTTTTTTTTCTTAAATATCTACAATGTTGTCTTACTTTCTGTTATTAGACCTGTATTTCGTAACCTATCTTATGCATTGTGTATGTGCATTTTGTTGTCACGTCTGCAAAAAGGTTGTGATCCTCCATAGGGTCTTAAACAAAAAAGGTAGAGTGAATGTCGGCCCTAGTAATCACAGATTCCAATGTTAACGAAGTAGTGGAAAACCAGCCTTACATTGACTTCCTTCTGAACATTGAGTTATTAAGACCCTGCACACACACTGACCTTTAGGTTGCTTCAAGGCCATGCATGTGTCTGTGGATCACGCTGCCATTTATCAACCAGCAGAACAGTTATATTTAAGCAGCAAAAGGATGATCGCAGCTTGCTTTACCAGCGGTCTGAATGTTGACACGTACAGGAAACGAAGGTTTGTAGAACAATGGTGACATAAATGGTACTCACGTTAGTGCTGGATGGCAGTGGAATGTCATGCTTTTTTTATGTTGAGTACTGATATTACTTTGAGCCATTGTTCAGAAAAAAAAAGAAGAGGCACACCTTTCATATTATAGGTTTGTATGTGAAAGTAACCCTATTAAATAAGAAGTAAAAACACCGAACTGCCCGTGAGAGCGAGCACACGTGCAAGTGATCATAATAGGCCAACAATCAGTCAGATCTTTGTTCCAGTTTTGAGAGTGCTACATGGGTGTGATGGATATTGAGGAAAAATATAATAATAATAATAATAATAATGCGTGACATGATGTTTATTGTGATTGGTTTTCTGAGGTTTGCTACTGAGTTGGAATAATCCCACAGGGTGGTCTGTTTTAAAAGAAGATTGGAAAAATACGGGTGCAACAAGTTTTTTTTTTTTTTTTTCTTTTTTTTTTTTTTCTTTTTTTTTTTTCTAATTATGTATGAGTGAACAGAAGGAATCCATGAACAATTGGTTTTAAAAAGATAAAAGCATAATAAGACCATCAGTCAGGTGTTTGTTACTGTGTAGTTTTAATTTGACAGTGTGACACTATTGGTTGCTCTCTACAGACTCCACTCCATTATTTATTTGTCTAATCTTTTGGAGCTGGTCAAGGTTTACAAAGCAATAAGCCATGAGAGGCCGTGCCTTACAGCAGTGTTATCATGGGTGGTCCTTTTGGGCAACAATAACAGTATAAAATTCACCAGTGCTCAATAAATATTATAAATTTAATAATGGCAATATTCGCAATAAAAGTTCTTCCGCCAGGCAATACACTCCGCTAATAGGCTTTTGTTGCTAAGCAACCCTGTCATTAATTTCAGCACATCTTTTTCTTTCTACAGATCTGTCCATCTTTTCATACCATTCATCCAGTGTTAACTCACCTAGTAAATAGAACCTGACATCTAAACTTTGCTTTTTATGTACTGCAACAAAGAATCTAACTAATACTGTAATAGTTTTATGTAACCTGGCATATTAATACAGAATTCAGTCATTGTGCTGCATTCCTAGTTTTTGTGTGTGTGCGCGAGAGATTGCGGATTATAAAACGGATAGTTCCAGTCTAAAGTCTGATTGGCTGGGCCTTGTTGGAAGTACTGGTCTCTGGGAAGCCATCATAAAAATCATCAATATATGCAGACTTATGACCGCCTCGCAATGACTGGATAATTTTCTGTTAGATGCTTATGCTATGTGCATGTTATGTTGATGTTATTGATATTATGTGATCTAAATCGCTGTAATGTCTCTTGTAGCTATTGATTTATTTTACAACCGCTTCCAAATGGCTCAGCCAATCAGATTTCTAGGACCAGAACCATCCCTTTTATAAGCACTATATCCATTATTATTGTTATAATTGTAGAATCCTAATGTCCAACCTTATGTGAAATTTAGCCTTATGCAAAACACACACATACACCCCTCCCGGAAAGGAGCCAGCGGGAATGATCATTGCTCACGACTCACATTTTACCCACACAGCGGCCTCACTTCTCAGCAGCAACTCTTTTACATCATGTCCGTTCATTGTTAACTTGCTGTTTAATCTTACACAAACATTAGACACTGACCATGCAAATACTAAATGTGTTTCCAACTATGCATTTGTTTGTTCCACTGTCCCTTTTAATTTACATGACTAATTGACTTCACTAGACATTTTTAAAGGCGATTCTCTTATCGGTTGTGCCAGTTCAACACAACTTATGTTGGTAATGGCGATTATATAGGCTGGGCTATCGTTCAGCATCACTCGGCAGCCTTCATGCCTCATCTGTTCTAGACCTTATCTGCATCTGTCTCTGTCTCTATCTCCACTGCAGTATATCTGGATGCCCAAGCTAGCAGTCATGGAGTTGGGCAGGCAACTGTGTGGGAAGATGAAGAAGCAGAAGAAGGCTGAGCTGGTTGTCCCTGCTGTCATGAAAGGCCTGGAGGTTCACTTTTACCTGCCCGACACCCACCAGCTAGAGTACTTTAAAGACAGCCACACTGCTGAGGACTTGTGCATAGAGGCTGCCAAGAGATGCTGTATGTACACACTTTAAACAGAGATGCACACATGTATGCCAGCATTGTCACTTCCCTCTTCCATGGTTGTATTTTTAGTGTGTCAGTCAAGACTCATTCTGTTACTGTATCTGTGGCCTTTCACCACCGATGTTTTGTTTCTGGGTAGAGAATTGCTCATTGGATTTGACTGTAATTATAGGCTACGTGGATACGTTTTCTCAGCATGCATAGTGTTTGTGTGTGTGTGTGTGTGTGTGTGTGTGTATGTATGTATTTATTTAACCATGTAAAGTATAGTTAAAAAAACAAAACAAACCAGAGCAGTATAGATGGATGAACTTAACATTAATATCGCAGGATGTTTTTACAGGTCTACATGGTGTCAAAAACTAATGGGAAATCTAGTTATTTATAATCTAATTTGCTACTCAAAAGAACATTTGTGTGTACATTTAAAAGATGAAATTACTGGACTGCAACAAAAGTATTTTTCGGAACACTGTATGACAAAGTTGAGTTCTTCATTTGTGTTATTTCAGTTTGTGGTATTTTGGGTTTGAGGCCCAGTTTGAGAATATTAATTTTAGTGCTAAATGCTAATCTTTTTTTTTTTTATTTTTTTTGGTAAAATGGGTAGATAGTTATTTGAGCAATGCCTGGATTTCCTATCCCTGAGTTCAGTATCAAGCTAAAGGGGACGTTAGAAATTCATACTGCTATCATCTTACACTTAATAAAAATGGGAGGACAGTGATGTCACCTGTCTCAGTTATATAGTGAACAGGGCAGGCCACCATTCATACATACTTATTTTCTTATGTATATACATAATTCTTCACTCAAATATCAACAATTAGGGACCCAACTTGGATAAAGCCACGTCATCTGCTGCTGTCTTACCGCTGAAGAGAGCAGTTATGTGACCTATATTCGGTGCAGTGTGCTCTGCACCACTGGCTGTGAGTGGTCAGTGCTTTTTTTTGAGTGCTTGGGTATATTGAATCGGCGTCGGTGGTTGGCAGCCAGGGAGACCTTTCTGATCGGCTGTTAAGTCAGAATGAGTCAGAGTCAGAATGTGATAGAGTAGACATAAGATGGGGGGTTTTTTTCATCGCGTTTTGGCTTAATCTGCTGAGGCTAACATATTTTGCTACATAGAAAGAAGGTTTTTTTTTTGTGTGTGCCAACTGTCTAGAGAACAGTTGTAACATTTGTCATTATCTTAACATTATTTTATGCAATTCTTTGGAAGGAAGGAACTTAAGAAAAAGTGGGAGTCAGTCAGAACTCTGCACACTTGTTACAAGATGCCTGTACATTCGGGAAGAAGCGGTTTCCTTTTGAGTTATTTTCTCTCGCACAGGAGCAGAGCATGTCATTCATCAGCTGTAGCCTGTTTGGTGCGTTTGAGTGGAAATGCACACAGGTGACAAGGAGCAGCAGTAAGATAACGTAAGGCGATCATAGTTCACTCACAGTGGGCGATCGTTGTTCAGTGTCAGTTTGGTGTGCCCTTACCCTTGGGCGCACCAGGAGAGTTGTGCTTAAAACTATTTTAACAGGGCTGTAAAATGTTTTTCTTCAGGGGAAAAAAGTGATCCCATGGTAAGTTCTCATATTTTTTTTTACATGGCTTTGCACATCTCTGCATATGTTGAACGTGTTTTGCCACCTGTCGGCCTAAATTGTGCTTCAATATAGTAGAAGCATTTATAACATTTGAGTTTGTTTGTTTTTTCTCAGACCTTGAGAGGACTTTTTTGGGGGGGGGAGGGACGGAGAAGCTGAAAAACGCACAACCAAAATAAAATGATGTTTTATTGTATTGTTTATCTGCATTATTATACTAGTGTTAATATATGTGTTGTTTTATATGCAAATAAACACTTTCTGTGCAGATAAATATTCTTGGGGAGCCTAAGACTTCTGCAGTACAGTGTATGTAATATATTCTCAAAGATGTATAATGCTTAGATCATTGTTTTTTGATCATTAGTTTCATTAATGAGCACTTAAAATGAAAGCAAAATAAAATACAAGGATTTGTATTTAATCTTAATTTCCCAAAACCTGAAAAAATAAGCACTGTGACTAGATTCTTTTTTTTTTTTTTTTTCCTGAGCCACTTTAGCACAAGTGTGGAGATTTGTATATGCACAAATCTATTGAAATAATGGTTTAGGTTATGTTGACATGGTTCTGTAAATTGAAATTGTGAGTGTAGATTGATTTTTATTGCTGTTTAAAGAGCTTAGTCATGCTCTGACCTCTTTAGATTTTGTGCATTAAGGAAAGTAATGGCCATAACTGCCTGGCTTTGCTCTTTAGATGTTAGTGGTCTCATCCTGAAGCTGTTCATTTATTGTTTAATTTGTTTACATCTAGGTTAATCTTGCTCATCAGCGTCAGAGGTTTGTTTTTATTATATGCGTGAGGCCTTTTTGCTTTCCGCTTTGCTGACTTGTCTGTCTAGTTCTACAGGCTTTACTGCAAAACAAACCACACCATTTTATAGCAGTAACAGTTTTACATATGGAAACTCACAATGCAAATTGACAACTGTGAACTACAGTGAAAGTAGTTATGTAAACAGTTATTGTGTACAAATTGCATTATAGAGGAGTGCTGCATATTCTGCTTGCTGTTTGGCATGAAATGCATGGTGAGCCACCTCCCCTAAAACTCCATGTGGAATGGAGCACTTGTGTTTTTGGCACACAATCAATATTTAGACACAAAATGGCTGCTAGGTTGTGATGTCAGGCTCAGAATTTCCCCTAAGCTGTACCGTGGCCAAGACCATGAGTTCGCCTGGGCAGTGGAAGAGGAAAGGAAGTATTTGCAAGACTGAGGGAAATACTTTTGATGCAGTTCATATTAGACACATTCATACTTCAGCGTGGAAAACAATACAAAATGAGTAAACACCAGAAGAGAAATGGTGTGGAAACAGTACACTGAACCCTACTCGTCATGCACCCATAAGTGTTTGAGGCACTACTTGTATAAGACAAGTGGACCCATCATATTGCTACTACTCAGATGTTGGAAACTTATGAATAGCTTTTATCTCAGGACGCATCTGTGCACTTGTCAAAACAGAGTGACTGACACTCGCTGACTGAGGCAAAATAACTTTCAGGATTTTACAATGTAGTTATTTGAGCCCTTGCAACGACAACCCATACATGCCCATTTACTGTTTTTCTGCATACTACGAAATAAAAACAATAATATAAAGTATTATTACAAGTTTTATTTTTATATGCCCATGTGAATTAAGTCTAAATAAAGCATATGTAATATTTTTAATGTAAAAGTTGTACAAAATCAGAAACCAAAATAACTGATTACACAAAAATAGGAAATGGTTAATGTATGGTTTTTCATTGCAAGGGCTCAATTAAGATGAGGCAGTTTGGGGCTTGAAATTGTGTTTTGGTACTGTTTGTTAATGTGATTTGACCTTAATCTATAATTCAGTACACGTTTCCCTGCCATGAATGCACTTTCAAAACTTTCAGAAAATGTATCCAGCATTTCTCAGGCACTCAGACAATGGGATGTCAATTTACTACAGTGGTGCTCTAAAGGATTCACAAACTTTCAAAGTTTCTATTTTTCTGGATAAACCTGACCTAAAACTTTAGCAAATTGTCCTACAAGTCCTAAGAGTAGGTAACCTGTACCAAATCAAACAAATGAGATGAAATTACTAGACTCCAATTTATTTATTGAGTAAAATGATCCAATATTACATATCTGTGAATGGCAAAAGTATGTAAACCTTTAGGATTAGCAGATATTTTGAAGATGAATTTGAGTCAGGTGTCATCAGTGAATGGGCTGACAATCAGGCCAGAATTAGTACCCAGTTTTATTTAAAGAACAGGGATCTAGAAACCTTTTGATTTTCCAACAGGCTAGAAAAGGTTACAAAACCATCTCTAAAGAGTTTGGACTCCACCAATCCACAGTCAGACAAACTGTGTACAAATGGAGGAAATTCAAGACCATTATTGTCCTCAGGAGTGGTCGACCAACAAAGATCACGCCAAAAGCAAGGAGTGTGGTAGTCCGCAAGGTCACTCAGGAACCCAAGGTAACTTCTAAGCAACCAAAGGCCTTACTCACATCAGCAAAGGTTAATGTTCATTAGTCCACCATCAGGAGAACACTGAACAACAACCCTTCATGGCAGGGTTGCAAGGAGAAAGCTGCTGCTCTCCAACATGAACATCGCTGCCTGTCTGCAGTCTGCTAAACATCACATGGACAAGCCAGAAGGCTATTGGAACAATGTTTTTTTGGACGGATGAAACCAAAATGGATCCTCTTGTTTCAAATAAATAGTATTGTGTTTGGATAAAGGAAAACACTGCATTCAAGTATAAAAAAAACTCTTCTGTGAAAGACAATGACGATCGTATCATGGTTTTGGCCTGTTTTGCTGCTTCTGGCCTAGGATGGTTTGCCAAAATTGATGGAACAGTGAATTCCAAATTATTAAGAAAATTCTAAAGGAAAATGTCAGGCCATGTGTCTGTGAACTGAATCTCAGGAGAACGTGGGTCATGCATCAAGACAATGACCCTAAGCATACAAAGTGTTCCAAAGAATGGTTACAAAAGAAACTAAATTCTTTCAAGCCAATATGCAGGACTAATCAACGTTTAGTTGAACAGTTTAGTTGCTGTTATTACTGCACAAGGTGGTCACACCAGATGCTGAAAGCAAAGGTTTGCATATTTTTGCCACTCACAGATGTGTATTATTGGATCGTTTTTCCTCATTAAAGAAGTGACAGAGCCCACTATTTATGTCTCATTTGATTTGATACTTTTTAATGTTCTTTTACTACTTGGTTGACAAACTGATGAAGTTTTGGGTCAAATTTATGCAGAAATATAAAAACGTCTGAAGGGTTCACTGTATTTGTTAGATTTTCTGTACCATGTCACAGCTCACTAACAATTTTAGAATGGAACACAATCTGTTTTGGGGGAGAGGGAACTAAAGACTGCAAATTATTTGTTAGAATAAAGTCTCATGTCCAGATGTAAACTGTGAAGTTGCAACTTTGTCATGAAAATGACCTAGTAATGCTTTTTGACTCATGGATTTGGTCTAGAACACTGCTTTAACACACCTTTCATATACCTTTGTTTGGAACTTCTTACTCCATGTTATTTCAGATGTCCATTAATATGCAGAGTAAATGGAGATTATGAAATCTGCTTCTCAATGTATCACATATCACTGTTTCAGGTATTTCACCCCTGTGCCACAATCTCTTTGCACTATACGAAGAAAGTCAGAACCTCTGGTATGCACCCAATCACACATTCAAGGTCACTGAAGACACAAGCCTGAAGCTCCACTACCGCATGAGGTAAGACAGCTGAGTTGAAACATTTTGTTTTGTTACTTTTATGACATTTTGTTACTTTTATGGCTGTTGTTTTGTAAGTGTTTATTGATGTGATTATATCTGTGTATTCATGAAGGCCCCTGGTCTTGGCGCATGGTTAGAACCTAATAATCATGTAAAATCTGCCAGAATGTTGATGGACCAAGTTTTAGATGGAGATATCTCTGGATCAAGCGGTTCCTCAGTTGGATAACCAAAATTAAGACTGCAATAGTCTCTTTTGTTTACTGTAACTGTTATTTTTAGTTGCTGTGGACTATGAATTTTGGCTTATTCAAGATATGAATATCCTGTATTGGATTTCTTAAGTGCTACTACTGCTATTGCTGCTTCTAAATTTGTGATACATGAGAGAAAAACAAACAAACAAACAAATATATATATATATATATATATATATATATATATATATATATATATATATATAAAGAATAGAAATATTATGCATGAAGTTTAATATCTTGAGTTCCGCTGGGTATTGCACAGTGTAACTTGCAAGTGCCAAAGAACCTAAAAGCTACCTGCTGATGGTGAAGTAATTGACATGACTTATCAAAACAGGAGCAAACATGCCTGAGAGGCTGTTGCAAGACATTGCACATCAGTGCCAGCCAATGCGCTGCTCAGGAGAAAAACGTACACATGGCCGTGAAATGTTTGTTTACTGTGGCCCTCGATTTCCACATCCACGCCCTCACCGTTTCTGCTTCAGCTGCACTGAGTGAGCTAGAGTTGGTGTGGAGTGGGTGTAGTTGTCAGTCTTGCTGTTTAACATCTCTTGTTGCAAGTCTTTAAAAAAAAAAAAATGTTTTTTGAGGGTTTAACTCTTTAAGTGCCCTTTTATGAATCCCGTAAATAGGAAAATAACAAATGCACCCTTGCACATTGTCATCTTGAACATCTGTGACGTTCTGTTGGTTAGAGGTACGATCTCTCTTATGGGCTAGTTTTGCTAGGTTTTTAATTTTACAGAGACATTATTTTGTTTACTGTTGTTTTAATGATAATGTAAATGTGATTACAGACATTTTTATTCCATACTATTTTATTGCAATGCATTATTATGTAGGTAGGAAAACTAGTAAAAAATGGACACCAACCCTCCAACATACAGGAGGAGTTGGCGGAGAGTTTGAGCTGAGCCACGTTGCTGTTTGGATCCATATGGAAGCTTCTTTGCTTCATCAGAAGAGCAAACAACAAAGAGGAACCTTGCTCAGACTGCTCCACATCAACTTTGCAAAAGCTTGTGTTCATTGCCCTTTGTAAATCTGTCATAAACAAAGGCTGTTTTAAAAACCTAACATGCAGCTTCCATTGAAAAGCAGTGAGATTAGATCATATTTGCTTGGTATTTTGTTTTGAGAGAGAAAAAGGAAGCCAGAATTGCCTGTTTTTGGACAAGGGTCCTGTTTTATAAGGTATTATTAAAAATGTCACCAAGACGGACTCTAAAACCTATTTCATTCTAAAAGGATATCCTTTGGGATAGTGCACTAAAGAAAGTCCATTAATCATATCTGTGCTAAACATGGCCTCATGCAATGTAAAATAATGTACCGGTCCCGTTGTACTTTTGCATATCTATGAGAAGAGTGCGTACACATGAGAACTGTGTGCACACATTTTGGTCTTAACCCTCTTTGTATCTGTACTGGTCAGAGAGATATTCAAACCTTAACAGATACATAGAAAAACCTGTTGAACTCATTGCCACTGTTGCCTTGTTTGGAGAGAACCTTGCAACTGCAGAAAGCAGTTTTGTGTCTTTGGTCTTTGTTTTTCTTGCATGGCGATTGATACTACTTCAGTGGAAATCTCATTTATACCTCCCTTATGGATTTGAGGCATTTTTGGTGTTTTAAATAAGTAGAAAACTGGAAACTGGAGAAAATTACATGTATTATGAATGGTTCAA
>NC_137503.1:4877500-4882500 GCF_041902795.1 Electrophorus electricus
AGTTTCCTATAAGTCTAGAGCCTGTATATTTGGCTCTTGTCTGAAGAACCATACTGTTCGTCCTTGTTCTGTCTTGTGCTGTGTTAAAAGAGCGTTCTGTTCTTTTGTTGTATCATCCAAAACAGAATGTCCTGAATGTCAAAGACAAAAGTAAATCACGGAAGAGCAAGGTGGACAGCAAACAGAAGAACGAAAAAAAGAAGGAGTCTGGAAATGGATGGATTCCCTTTTCAGACTTTTATGAAATCACCCACATCGTCACAAAAGAGTCTTGCGTTACCATTTACAAACAGGACAACAAGACCATGGTAACGTCAAGTCTTCCCTTTCTGGTAGTGGTATAAGAGAGCACATGCTGCAGCATTTACAGGAATATCCTAGATGAAAGCTTTGCTTTATCTTCAGTCAGTAATTATAATAAACATGGACTAGCTAGTCTGAGCAGATCGAGTTTTGTATTCTAGTCGTATTGCAGTGAACTGAGTGATTGCCGAGTTGTTGAATTGAATGTCCCTGATAGAATCGGTAAAGCAAACCACGTCTCTGGTCCTCGTTGCACAGGAGCTGCAGCTGGCCTATCGAGGAGAGGCTCTGTCCTTCGCTGCCCTTGTGGACGGATACTTCCGACTGACCGTGGACGCGCACCATTACCTCTGCACGGAGGTTGCGCCCCCCTCTGTAGAGCAGAACTTGCAGAACGGCTGCCACGGACCCATCTGGTAGGTGCTCCGAGCGCAAAGTGGCCCGGTCCTCTGGCGGTGATGGGTGGGTGGCGTGCACTTGTTTGACCTCTGCTCCTGCGCTCTACCCACAGCACAGAGTACGCCATTCACAAGCTGCGGCAAGAGGGCAACGAAGAGGGGTCCTATGTCCTCCGCTGGAGCTGTACAGACTACAACTATATCATCATGACTGTTGTCTGCATGGAGGTATCCACGCACGCATTATATAGTCATTCATAGCAGATTATGCAATAGAATTATAAATATATTTGTCATTTTTTTTTAATATTACTGAAGAATTTACTGAAAATGTAATATTTTTGTAAATTACTAAAGCAAGCCCTTAAAAATCTGGATAACAAGTGTGGGTTTTGGTTTACGGTATGGTGTGTGTGTGTGTGTTCTGTGTTCAGTCATAATGTGTTAGAATTTGATACAGTATGTGTGGGAAGACATCCTTGAGTGACATTGCAAGGCGGCTCATGAATCAACGAAGATACAGTGGCACGGCAACACGACAGCGATACTGACGTGATGCTCGTCAGTGGCGCTGACGCTTTCTCGCTAGTGCTGGCTGTCGTCGGACTCAGCAGTGCCTCTCGTCTCCCTTCCCTGCCAGGTGGACCTGTCTCTGTCCAAGTCCATTCCCCAGTACAAGAACTTCCAGATCGAAGTGAGCTCCCAGGGCTTCCGGCTTTCCGGTACCGAGACCTTCCGGCCGAGCGTGAAGGAGCTGCTGGAACACCTGCAGGGCCAGAGCCTCCGCACGGAGAACCTGCGCTTCCAGCTCCGCCGCTGCTGCCCACCCCAGCCGCGAGGTACCGCCTGCCCGCCTGGGTCACTTCCTTAAACCGAAGCGTGGCAGCAGCCGTTCAGCCCGACTGGCTTGTTTACGAGCACCTACGGCTCCGATTAACATAGGGCAGCAAGGTCTGCTGAGATCAAAATGAAGACCCTCTGTTGCAACCTCTCTGCAGTACACTGAGTGCACACCTAGCATTTGGTAGCGAGTTATCTACCCACGCAGATGTCCCTACGCGCTCAGTGTGCACCGTCAAATGTCACGCGGTGCATGCAGCCGTTTTTTTCCCCCCCACAGTCAGCATTTTCAGAAGCTTCCCCCCCCACCACACACACACACGTTAGGAGCTGTTGTGCCTGCTGTAGTTTGGTCCTCTTTTTTAATTTGCTAGCGGGGTGCTTCACCTGAAAGCATTTGCACCACCGGAGGCAATCGCAGCGGAAGAGATTCGGCCCTCTCCAGAGTGCTCTTACAGTGCTGCGGATGCCGGTCAGTTAGGAACGTGTATACATGTAAGAAGAAAACCAAGCCCATTTAATGTCACAGTGCCCTTTGGTCAACAGCCCACGTGCACACGATACACTCGCACAGCCACTTGGATAACCTTAAAGAAGTGAAGAAGTGATCGCTAAGTGCTGAATCAAGTTAAAATTTCCTCAGCTAGCATTTTTATGTATACCAGTACAAACCATTGGGCAAAACTAGATTTGGATTGGCATTGCAGCTCACCTCATAAAAGACGAAAGTCAGTTGGGCCGTTTCCTAAATGACATGGACAAGCCGTATTAACGTCAAGGGCAAACTGATACTGCTGGAACAGTGTCTGTCACCCAAGATTTTAAACGTACACCCGGTAGTTTCAGAACCAGGGGAATGGATGCGAGTGATTTATGCCAATTTTTATTTATGCTAAAAGAAAACCACATAGTGGCTGCACGTGTTGGCCTTCACAAACAGATTTCTTCACAAACAGCTGAAGAACCAAGGTAATGCACTGCAAAGAGTTGAACATTTGTTCAAATGATACATTGGGCTCAGTGGGGGATAAGTAAATTGGAGGAGCATGAATTCAGGAGCAAATTTGAGTTGTGTCTGTATGTGTGTGTGTGTGTGTGTGTGTGTGTGTGTGTGTGTGTGTGTGTGTGTGTGTGTGTGTGTGTGCGTGCGCACGCGCTTTTGCGGAGGGGGCAGGGGACAACAAAGTGCATGTTTTGTTTACATCCCCACGCTGCAGGAGTACACGCTGAGGCCTCCATGTCAAGCAGGAAGTGTAGTAAATGCGGTTTTCCGTTGTTCGCTTCACGTCTCTTGATCTCAGCAGGTCTTGTTGTGAAATGCTTTGCCCTGGAGCTAAAACATGGGTGTAAAACATTTTTTAAACAAATCAAGTCAAATAAAGGGTGATGTTTCAAGGCACATGCAAGACACACAGAACACACATCATAAACACATCTCATAAAGTTGACATTCCTTGTTAAGGCATGTTTCCAGTGTGTTTTTGTCAGTGTTTTGTTTGACACTAGGCAGCTTCCTCCTTCCTAGACACCCTCCAGAGAACACACAAGCACACAAACATACAAACACTACAGATTTTTGTGCAAAGTTGAGACACCCAAGTATGCAGTTTTTTTTCTTCCCCAAGCAGAAACAATGTATGTGTGTGTGTATATATATATGTGTGTAATATATATTAGTTGTTTAGTTACTTTTATTGTTTCACTTGTATTTTACTTTTACACTAGATGTTTTATGACCTTATAATTATATAAATTATACGTATATGTCACCTTTTACGTGTGTGAGCTGGGATCGTACTATATACCAACACATTTTCTTGAGGGGATCTAAATGTTTCGTGCAGTGTTATTCAGCAACTTATTTGAGTCACTCTCCTCCAATCAAAGGCCATGCTCCACTTTTTCAGAAATTTCCAACCTATTGGTGATGACCACAGACAGAGAGCCTGCTCCACAGAGACAATTCCAAGTCAGCCAGCTGAGTTTCCACCGCATCCTTAAAGAGGAAATTGTCCAGGTAAAGCTCTACAACACACTGGCACGCGTTACACACTGAGTGGTCCTCCCACGGGCCTTGGAGCATGTTCTGCAGCACTGACTGGGATGCTTTGTTCTCCTGGCATTCAGGGCGAGCACTTGGGTCTTGGCACCAGGACCAATATCTACGCTGGTGTGCTAAAGATGAAGAGCGAGGATGAGGACGATTTAGCGAGTTACTGCACTTCACAGGAGGTGAAGGTGGTATTGAAAGTGCTGAGCCCTGGACACAGGGACATATCTCTGGTAAGTATCTCTCTCTCTCAAGCTCCCTCTCAAATTTTTTAATCTAATTTGTTTAATAAGAGCTAATCTCTCCCTCTTTCGCTCCCTCTGCCTCTCTGCTGCCTCATGCTTCTCTCTCTCTCTCTCTCTCTCTCTCTCTCTCTCTCTCTCTCTCTCCTGCCCAGGCCTTCTTTGAGACAGCCAGTATGATGCGACAGGTCTCTCACAGACACATTGCCCTACTGTATGGAGTCTGTGTGCGTCACCAGGAGAGTAAGTGACATACGCATGTTCCTGTCTGGGTGTATGAATGGGGGGGGGGGGGGGGATCTATCGATTTATTTATTTAATTTTTTTGCAAGCCTGTGATAACAGATGTCTCTGTTTGGCTTGGGCAGTGACCAATAGAAACAAAGTCAATAACAGTAGCCCTGTTGCAGAGTGTTGGCAAATCACACGAGGGCAAACTGCTCTGTCAGCCAAACACAAGTGGCCAGGAGATACAGATGTGACTGAGCAAGAGAGAGACTGTGGTTTTATTCAGGTGTGACTTAATTAAAAGAGGCTGGCTGAATAAATGACGCTGATCTGTTTGTCTGTAGATATCATGGTGGAGGAGTTTGTGCAGTTCGGTCCTCTGGATCTGTTCATGCGCAGGCAGATTGCTCCTCTCAGCACTTCGTGGAAGTTTCAGGTGGCCAAACAGCTGGCAAGCGCCCTTAGTTACCTGGTAAGTATACACATGGACACCATACACACTACATAATACGATAAAACGGGAACACGTGTAATGCGTTCTATAATAGTCAAGCAAAGATAACCGTAGGAGAGTGAGTGTTGTCATGGTTGTTGACTGCTTTCTTAAGACGGCCTTCCTGCTTCTGCGCCTTAACTATTCGGAAACATGAATTTGCTTCATGTCAGAGCAGAAAGCTTGAAATAAGGAGATCTGATCTGCGACAGGTCAGAGATCCAAGGAGTCCACGTAATAACAGAAGCTCTTGTTAGATTCCTTGAGAAGCTTTCATCCTTTGGCTTCCAGACATTGTAAAGTGTTTGCGCTTCCCGTTTGAGGCTTTGTGTGTTGGTGTTGGATTTACATTTACATTTACAGCATTTGGCAGACGCCCTTGTCCAGAGCGACTTACAGGTACAACATGGCCCTGCCATAACTTTCAGATTTGTAAGCAAATCACA
>NC_137503.1:4885000-4897500 GCF_041902795.1 Electrophorus electricus
TGTTCCTCTTTTACGGTCTTCTTTTTCTTTCGTTTTCTCTCCTTTTCTCTCTTTTGGAGCAGAAGGAGAGGTTTTATGTGGCCCAGTGTCAGTTAGCCACTCCGGACTGTGAGGAGCTAGCCAAGCTCATGACCCACTGCATGACCTATGACCCTCACCAGAGACCTTTCTTCAGGGCCATCGTCCGAGACATTGACATGGTTGAAAAACAGAGTAAGGAAACGATGAATTGATGCATAATGTAAAAATGTACTAAACAGAGTCATGGGTTTTATGAGTTTCAGCACAGTGTCTCAGTGTTTATGATGGCAGCTCCATTTTTTGGGGACCTTTTGTTCTCAGTTCATTTGCACCACTTGTACCAGTACACAGACTATTAGATGCAGCTTTTATTCTAACCACATTAGTAGATTTTACTAAACTTCATAACTCTGGGTGTGGGAATGCCTGCCTCCGAGCAGAAGGTCCAGATGCAAAAGAAGCGGAGTCCAGCTGCACAGCAGGATTAAGATCTTAGCTTCCAGGAACACTTGGCATCTGGTCAAAAATCATCAGAAACTTCTTTCATGGAAACCTGGCTGTGTAACGCTGACTCATGGCTGTGGTGGGTCTGCTCGGTTTTTTGCTGTGCAGAGCCCATCACGCCATGCAACTGTGTCGTCAAATCATGTCAAACCAGTAACGTGTTTGCCCTCTGCAAATCACAGCCTTAGGACTTGACCCTCATCCCTTATTACCTATGAGCCATTTTACTCACCAAGTTGACCTTGGATTTCCCAGCTGGTAGCTGGTGTTCCTGGACCTCCTCCAGGAGCTGATGAACATGAAGCCCAGCAACAGCAGGTCTCAGTACAGAAGTAGAAAGAGATCATGTGGCAAGTCCTAATATTCTACAGGCATTCATGCCAAGACCTTCTCAGGAAAAACCTAGGAAAAAACAACCGTCACTGCAGTACAACTATTAAAGATTCTGGACATAGCACCGCAATGTGGAAAGCTAATCAGTTGATTCACATTATTTGTGTATACAAAACAGAAAATGGTGGACCACTTGGGGAGTAGGCACTGTAACTTCATGTGCCAGGATTGTTTTTAACTCTTTGAAGAAGTGTGCATTCTCACTGAAGTATTGTGATTAAAGTTTTGTGACGAACCCTTGTTCATGTCAGAGCCTTAAGGTAGCTTTGAGAACTGACAATAGAAATGGATGGTGTACAGAAATACGAAGTACACGTTTATGGAACGGAATGTGTGAAAGCAGTGGCTTCAGACGGACGTTCTTGGATAAGTTTGAGAAACGTTATGGTCCTCTGCCAAAGACTGCTTCTCTGTTTGGAGAGGTCGCCACCATGTTTCCAACTATGAAAAGAAAACAAAAAACAAAACAAAAAAAAAACAACCAACAAAAAAACAACAGAGCTGTAACACAGCCACTGGTGTGAGCACTGGCACCTCACTTCACCTGCAGGTTTCACTGCCTGCCCTGCACAGTGTACACCAGCGAGGTGTAAACTCTACACGTCTAACAGAGCAGCTGGCCAGGAACCCCTCTCCCCTTCCACTCTCACGCGCTGCACAGACCAACTCTCTCCACTGCTGGCAGACATGATCAATCAATTGATCGATCTCTTCACCGTTCTTGCTCTCTTCAAGGCCGCCACTGTCTGCACTTTATTGCATCTCGTTCCGGTTTAATCTGCAGAACTTCACCTGGCCACGGATTATAGACGTTCTTTCAGGCAGGGAACTGTGTGTGAATGTGTGTCGGAGCCTTTAATCTGCGCTGGTACACTTGAACACCATCTTCTCCCACTTCCTGTCTCCCGCATCTCGCCAGCTGTCCGTAAAGCTGTTACTTCACTGGTGACGCCACCCTAACAGGACCCACACCTTGACTGCAGCAATTTGTTCTGGGATTGCACGACGCAAACCCAATATGCTGACGAGGTTGCGTTGTGCCTCCTAACAAAGAGGGGAACCCGACTGGTGAAATGCAGGGTTGGAGTGAATGTCTGTGGGCACTGCCACTGTAATGAATGCTCAGTAGGCCTTACACCCCTGAACTGAAGGCCTTGGGGCCCGCTGACACACTGCCGGGGCCCCTGCTTGCTGTGTCCTCAGGAGACCTTGGATACTTACACGAGAACACCGTGATCTGGCTTCACTCTGCCCTGTTGGCAACAATTCAGCTGTTCTGCTCACACAATAACAGCACATTTTCACAAGCTATTTCCTTGCATGCCTTAATTTATATAGTTATCAGGAAAAGAACAGTCTGGAAATAGTGTCCCCTTGTGGCTGAAATGAAGATCTGCAGGCCACTGGAGTGGCAAGTCTTCACGAAGTCTAATTGGATTAATGCTCAAAACACACATCATGATTCACTGCGCACGTCCCTTATGTAAAATAAACATGTTCAGGCGTCTGAGGAGACTCAGTTGTGTGGCTTATTTTTGACACAGTGCATGTGTCCCCTGCAGATCCGTCTATTAAGCCAGTGCCAACTCTAGAGGTGGATCCCACAGTTTTTGAGAAGAGATTTCTCAAGAAGATCAGAGACCTCGGAGAGGTAACTTCCCATCTGTCTCTAAGAGAAGAGTTTTATTCAAAAAAGCCACTGTTATAAACAACTGAACATTGCCTATTGTTTTTTGCCAGGCATAAAGGTACAAATATGTGTGTGTGTGTACGCGTGTGCGTGTTTGACAGGGCCATTTCGGAAAGGTGGAGCTGTGTCGGTATGACCCACGGGGGGATCGCACGGGGGAGCTAGTGGCGGTGAAGTCCCTGAAACCAGAGAACCGAGAGGAGCAGAGCAGTAACCTGTGGTGTGAAATCGACATTCTGAGAGAGCTCTACCATGAGAACATTGTCAAGTACAAGGGCATCTGCCAGGAGGAGGGTAATGAAGCCAGACCACACGCACACACATCTGACCCAAGGGAGGGTGGATAATCTGTAGCTCCTGGGGCCTGTAGCTGCAAGGTGCACAGCCCCTGATGTAGGAGACCATAACAACATAAGCAGAGGGCAGTGTTGGACATGAAAACAAACTGAAGTCAAAATGCTGGCTGCATCTTAACAGTACGAAATTGAATACAACACCGTAATCAAAAGAGCAGGTTATTTGAACATTTAAATTGCATTGTCATTTTCTCATTATTTTATTCTACACCTAAAAAAAATTTTAAAAAATGCTATGGCTTTTGTTGTTTAGATGTTTTTATTGGTAAACATGAATAGCACAAGCCAGTTTGTGATGCGTCTCTGCCTTTCATGCAGGTGGCAGTTCCATCAAGCTCATAATGGAGTATTTGCCAGCAGGCAGTCTGAAGGAGTACCTGCCTAGAAACAAGTCCCAGATAGACCTGAAGACGCTACTCAGCTACGCTGTACAGATCTGCCAGGTACTGCATACGTTGTACACACGAGGACTGCTGGATGGCCGTCTGAAATTGAGCGTCTCCTGATATGTACCCCTGTAGTCTAGTACAGGGTATTCATTTATTTGTAATATTTTAATGTAACAAGTAATGACTTTGTTCCTCTTGATGATATATTTTGTCCATGCTGTTTTGCTCCCTCATCTCCAGGGTATGGATTACTTGGGCTCTCGGAATTACATCCACCGGGACCTTGCGGCCCGGAACGTTTTGGTGGAGAACGAGAGCACGGTGAAGATCGGAGATTTTGGCCTGACAAAGAGCATTAAAGAGAATGAGGGCTACTACACAGTGAAGGACGACCTGGACAGCCCTGTTTTCTGGTATGGCGGAAATGCTGAAATCCCTGGGGTGTAGAATAAGATGGGAAAATTGCTTTTAAATAACTGTAGTGCATCACTAATGCAGTTATAATAATAATTTTTGAGTTTAATTTATATAGTGCCTTTCACAGACTCAAGGTCGCTTTACAATTACAATAAAGATGAATGAATAAATAAATAAACACAACTGTACAAAACTGAGCTCCCATAGGGCAGTGAACTAGCTATACGCAGTGTAATGCAGTGTTCTCCATCAGCGCTACTGTTCATTCCATCTTCTGTTAAAACCTGATGAATGAACAGAACAAATGTAATCTTATAATTCACCTTGGACTATTTTACCATTCTGTGCTTGTTTTAAAGTTGTTTTAATGTTGTCCTTGCTATCCACTTCACTGGAGCATACTAGTCTGCATACTAGCTATCAAATGGGTAAATGATTTATATGCAAAAAATTTCCTGCAAATTTATTACTCATTCAAAATTTATGGTGGTTCATGTTCATGTCAAATCTGAAATTGTGTATAGCTAGTTCAGCACCCTATGGGAGCTCAATTTTGTAGTTTTATTTATTTACTTTAGAAGTATGGATTTAAAAAAAAATGTATAAAAAATACTATGAAACACTTTTTTTTTTTTTTTTTAAGTATGTATTATGGGTTTTCTTAGTATATATTATGGATTTTATGGACCTGAGAACTCCCTAAGGAAAAAGGGCTTCCTTGCATCATTACACTTGTAATAGGTGCGTTTACATATGTACTTTTCCTTGAAGGCTACTGAATAATTGCAACATGTAGAGTGGGAAACCTGTTAAGATGTAAATAGGTCATCGTTTCCATGTTCCTGAGACTGCATTTTAAAATTGTCTAAAAATAACATTGATTAGGTGACCATATGAGGCGCGCTTTTCCTCACCTGCTGTGCCGTATGAGCTGTGTGTGTGTTTGACGTTTGTGTGTGTGTGTGTGTGTGTGTGTGTGTGTCTTAGGTATGCTCCGGAATGCTTGATCCACTGTAAGTTCTACAGGGCGTCAGACGTCTGGTCCTTTGGAGTTACCATGTATGAGCTGCTGACATACTGCGACGGCTCCTGCGGCCCCATGTTGGTGAGCAGCCAATCAGACGCCCTCGCAACGACCCCGGCCTATACAGATCGTCTCAATAAACCACCGTCGCAGCCACATCCCAGCGCTTTTCTGTTTAAAATGTCCGAGGCCAATAACCAAGCCTCACGCCAGACCCATTAGCAGACACGCGCGTCGTGAACATTGTTTAATTCCACTCAGCAGACGATAGCTCGGCAAACGAATTTTCATTCAGGCTCCGACTAAACGCAAGGTGCTTGAGTTGTGTAGAGGTTTCGTTTAACTTAGCCCTTCATTGAGTGGAACACTGCGGTACTGTCCTCCGCTTCTGAAAGAGCTCTTTGTTCGGAGGGGCCGTGTTGCAGACGCCGGCTCTCTCTGGCAGATGGTGCCAGTCTGTGCCCATGGTGGCAGATGCCTTACCCAAAGGCTGTGGGCACTGGTGCCAGATCTGTATACACAACCCACTGTGCCCTCAATGAAGGGGGTATTGAGGATTTCGAGAGAGTACTGAAATGAACACCGTTCGGGTATCAATGAGCCGAGGGCGCCCCTTAAACGTTCGCAACGCACGCTTCGCCCTGTACGAGACGCGGACTCCGGATAGCGCCGGAGTGGTGGAAGGCTGCACTGGCAAAAGGCACAGTGGGTTAGCAGACAGCTGACATTCTGCTCCACCCCCACCAGGTGTTCCTCAAGATGACTGGCCCGACCCACGGGCAGATGACGGTCACCCGATTAGTCCGAGTCCTGGAGGAGGGGAAGAGGTTGCCTAGGCCGGAGATTTGCCCAGAGAGGGTAAAACATTTACTGCAAATGCAATATGATGTTGAAATGCAGAGCTGCTCAAACAGAAACACATCAAACAAAAAAAAAAAATTGCCTCATTGGTTTGGGCTGCTGGTTTTCTGTCTAAGGTGGCCCTCTCCCTGAGCTGTCTGTGACTGCTCTCTGTTCTGTCAGGTGTACACTTTGATGAGGAGGTGTTGGGAGAGCACACCTGACAAAAGGATAGACTTCAAAGGCCTGATTGCCGGCTTTCAGCAGATGCTCGCCGATGGCCTGTAACCATGGAAATGAGCTGCGCTACAGACTTCACCTGCCTTACAAGAGTTTGCTACGAATGACCTTTTTACACAAGAAAGAGGAGGAAAGAAGAATGTAACGAGAACCTTTTTCCACGGCTGGTTTCAGCAGAAACGGTCCCACACTGGTTTCTTGTGTCCTTGTATTCACACATTGTATTTCGTATAACCTCCACATAGTGAGCCTCCAGTCGCAGTTCCCAGCAGTTAATCATCAACAGACCTGTGGGAGGCAGCAGAGAGCCCAGTCCGCCTCGAGTTATGCAGATATCTGCCATTCATTTATAAATCTGTTTTTCCTGATAAACCTGAAAATACTTGCTGTGCAAAATCACAAAAAAAATGTATCGACTGCTTGCAATGTGCTAAACGCCATCAGAACTTTTTAATGTACTTTTTACAGACACGTTTTAGCACCGCAGGGGCAATGGATACTTAGGACGACGCCGTCCCGCGGGTGCCCGCCTCCAGTAATGGTGCGGATTTTCCTGCTTCAACACACCTGACTTGGTCATTAACCGCTGAGTCAAATCAGGTGTCTTTAAGCAGGGTAGGAACCTTCCCTTGCGAGTGAGCAGGTCCACCAATGTAAGTTTGGGTAATTGGCCATTTGTTTCAGCTGCGATGCACTAGAGCACATCGTTAGCTGGAAGCAAGACTGCCACGGACCTGACAGTGCGAGAATGTCCCGCTGTGAGTTGCAGCCTGGGCCAGTCGCTCCAGGGGAGAGAGCGACTCGCCCGCGAAGCCACGACGTTTTACGGCTCTGGCCATTTGCGTGTATACGAGTGGACAGCATCTGCGTGGTGCCACCACTGGGTCAGGGCATGGGGAGGAGCGGTGCACGCGTGAGCACCAACTGCCTGCGCTTGGCCAGGGCCTCCTCCTCCATCACAGTGGAACAGTGTGGAAAATGACGGCCATCCTGGATGCGTATGGGGTGGTGGGTGCTCCTACCATTGCTCTGTCACTTCACGTTATTCCTGGGGCACCATTCCCAACGGCCACGATGGACTGAAACATACCCGCCTCCATGTACTGTGAGAGACGTTACATGCCTACAGTAGGCACTAGAGGACAGTAGAGATTGCGAAATATATCTACAATTCTAATATCTACAAATATATCTTGTATTCTTGCTCAAATCTTACATAAACTGAAATACCCTTGCGAATCTACTAACAGCTGCGTCGTGATTTATTTTATCATTTTGATCTACATCGATTATATACAGTCCAATATGACACTTTGCTTTTATTGTCCCAACTACTAATGCATTATTATAAGTGAATAATGTCAGTTCCTAGCTGGATGTACGGAAATTCTGCCTTTGATTCCAGTTCCTTCTCCAAACCACACACCAATGGGTCCATTTGGGTAGTTGACTAGGTTTGGACTCCAGCCCTACATGGTTGTCATTTCCAGCACTCACAGCTCAGAGTGCCGAGGGGGTTTGGCGCTTGGTGGGAGCGAGTGGGGAAGGGTCTCTAGGACCCTGGGGACAACAGTGAAACACAGCCACAAGCAGCACTGCTCCTTTGCTTTATTGCGGAATGTAAAACAATTCCTTCAGCTCTAAATGAAAAGCCAAACTATTTTTTTTTCCTCTGAAGAATAACACAGAAATTGTATCCAATAAGCAAAAATGTTCATAAATAGACAAATAAATACAGTTACTTCTTTCCTTTACTACAGTTAAAAACTCAAAAAGCCTGGAGCTCTGAAACAGACCTACTAAAGAAGAAAAGATGATTTTGCTCTACTACAGAGGAGCAAAGGCATGCTTGTATTCCACCGTACCTAAAAATAGCTTATTCACAGAAAGCAATATCAATATAGTTTGGATATAAAATATTGCAAAATCTGAATTTCAGGTGAGAAAAAAATGTACAAACTTTAAAATTAAAAACAAGTTGCAGAATGTCTACAGAGCAAGAAGAAGAAAAAAAAAGGAGAGACAAGGTGGAGAGTTGTTCCCCCGCCACTTTACGAGGCTGTTGCTTCTAATAAACAAAGATTTCAGTATTGCAAAGCTTTGAGAGACGAGCCAGCACGTTTACAGACACGTTAACGATTAAAACGTTGCGGGTTAAAATCTGTGCTGCTCATTCTCTTTTAAACACTCTTCCGAACGAAGCGTGTGTACCTTCTTTATTGAGTACAATAAAATATCACTTCTTTGACTTTGTTCCAAAAATAACAATGTTTACAATCAACATGAAGGTGGTTGTGATGGCGACAAAAAAACAGGCACAGCAGAAATATCCTCACCGACTAATCAATCAAGAAACACTCCCCTATAATTATTAAGATAGGAGGGGTTTTAAAAAAAAAACACTCACTCTTTTGTGCTAATAGTGCCCTATTACCAGGGCCATTTTGTGGACGCCACGTTAAGACAACAGCACAGCGACAGGTAAGTATTGGGCCGAGGCTGAACAGAGGTAAAGTGTGCTTCAGTAATCCCCACTGAAGAGGGATTCAGCAGTGCTCAGGCTGGACACCGACCCGCCCGAGATCACTGGAGAGACGGAGGCCGCGGGGCTGAGCTGGACCAAAGGGAAGTAGAAGGAGAAGAGCCGGTAGCTTTCTGTCCTCTTCCAGTCCATCAGCCTGGGCTCCGGACACGGCCCCCGGGGGCCCAGGGCACTCGTTCGGGATCCGACCCCCTACCGTCCCGTTACTGATCTTAGGTCAGTGTATGCATGTAGACTCTTGTGGAGAACCCTGCCCAGCTTCCCAGGCTAGCTACGATGACACCTTCGGAGTTCCCTGACAGAATAATGAGATCCTGATGGGTTCTAGCACTACGATAATCCATCTGTCTGGCTTTTAGAATGTACATGGTGCAGTGGTCTGAACTGCACTTCACACACACACACACACACATCAAAGAGAATGGCTTTTGCAGTGGCCAAAGAAGCTGAGCTAATCTGATATAGTCATTGAGTAGAAAGTAAGACACGCAGCCTTATTATAAATGGCTGGATAAAGCAGGAGAAGCCTGTACATGCTATACAACAACAAAGATTGACTCCTGCCTCTGAGCATCGCCTTTAGAAGGACAATCTGGCTATGGGAGGACCACATCCAGCCAGTAAACTACACGCAGACGAAAGCGCTACGGCTTTGAGCTGTTCCAACACGCGGTTAAATATTGTCATTTACAAAAAAAAACCCAAAAAACATTGATTCGAATGCTTCCACTGAGGAAGTGAAGGTAAATATAAGTATGTAGTCCCATTCACTGTGTTAATACAGGCATATGATACAGTAATGCCACACAAGTACTGTCTGACGTAGACCAATAGGGATTATAGAGAGAAAGTAAGTACAATAACAAAACACCACTGCCTATGTGGTGGCACTGTGTGCGGATTATTACTTTCAGGGGGTTCGGAAGGGGCGCGTCTCACCAGCATCCTGGATCCAGAGTGTAGAGTTAGTCTGCTGGACCACACCGGCCTTCCTGTGATCCAGCAGCATTGCACTGATACCACAACTGGTGCTGTGAGCAATTCAATTCTATTCTAATCACTATTGCTGTAGAAGGTAATTGCAGGCCACTTGCACTGAAGTCTGAGAGAAACATTTTTCCAGCTTATTTGACTGGGATGGGGGAAAGGATGTCTACCCTGGATTTAGAGTGTTCAGGGAGCCGTGTAACACATATGGCACACACACCCTGGAAAAGGAGCATGTCTGTGAGCTGAGGGGAGACACCCCTCGCTGAGTTATTGCCTTTAGCCTTCCCAATGGCCTGTCTCAATGGCTGTGTGCGTTAGTTAACGCACTAACTGTGAGCATGCGCTGCCCAGGACACTGCTGCTCTAGGATGGCTCATCTTTCCTAGACTTATAGCACTACGTACAGAGCTACACACACACACACACACACACACACACACACACACACACACACACACACACACACTGTCCACACACATGTTCCATTAGTTGAGGACACATTAGCAGGGCCTTCGATGTGCATCTGCGTGTGTCATGAAAATTAGTGAGGCAGATTTATTTACATAATTTGTGTACACGGTTCCAGATGATTCTACGATACACCAAATGTGCCAGTTATGTCCAACCCTTTAAAGCGAGATCGGTTTTAAAAGTTGAATGATTCTCTGAGTGTAGCGCTGCCTTTTTCAGCCCTTAACCACATAATGACGTATCACACGCTGGCGCGCTCACGCTGGCGCGCTCCCCTGCGGTGGAAGCCCTGCCGGGGAGAGAGTGAGGAACACCAAGGCGACCGGCAGAAACGGCAGGAGAGAAGACGGAGACGTCACCTCCTGCAAAGCCCAGCTCCTTTCCGTTACAGAGGAGAGCGAGCCGCTCAGAGATGTGGCATGGCGTTCTAGCCAAGAAGAGACAGAAGCCCGACTACACACAGGTCCTGAGGCTGCAGGAAACCCTTAACACACAAATACGAGCAGTCTCATGTAGGGGTGAAGGGTTTAAAGCTTGCACATAACGTAGTAGAAAATGGCGCGGTTCTATTATGTATAAGTGTTAGAGTGTGTGTGTGTGTGTGTGTGTGTGTGTGTGTGTGTGTGTGTGTGTGTGTGTGTGTGTGTGTGAGCGTGAGCTCTAAATCCTCTTCTTTTTGAAGTAGTCAGCATACTGGCCACCGAGGCCCTGAGAATGCTGGCCAACGTATGGCCCCTCTGAAGTCACCTCCTGTACAGGCAGGGTGGGGTATTCTCGCTTCTGTCCTCGAGCCTGACTCTGGAAGGTGGTGGAACGGGATAGGAAAAGAGAGGAAGAGAGGGAGATAGGGAGGGATGCAGAGAGAGAGAGAGAGAGAGAGAGAGAGAGAGAGAGAATTTAGCCAATATGTGTTTCGAACATCTAGCCGTATTGTACTCATTTCTAAATGCTGGGTAAAGCAGTGAGTCCTTATCTCAGCCCAGCCCCCTCCCTGAGGATTCCCACCGGGAGTAGATCACCGGGGGTCTCGCCACTCGGCCGAGCCTAAACTGTCCTCGCTACATGAGCGGCACTACACGCAGACGCGCACATCTCGCTCTCTTCTCTCTCTTCTCTCACCCCATCTGATGCACGCTTCACACCAGACTCCTACGGGGGCTGCCTTCACACGAAGCCCAAAGGACAAGACAAAAAAACGCAGATGCAGGCCCGCTCGACATGCTGAAGAATGGATGTGAATTTTTCAGACGTCCATTTCAGCTTTTGTTTACCCCCCCCACCCCGCCTTCCTCCTCCCGTTCTTTACTGGCACGACTAATTGTACACTTGTCTTGCCAAAGCACGGATCCCAGTGCGCGCGTGCCCGTACTTACATAGTAATACTGGTTCCAGTCCGTCACGGCGTGTGCGCTGGGCGCGTGTGTGACGGGGTTGGAGGGGTGTGTGGGGGTATGGTTCGGGGCGAGGAAGCCGGGCATGATTGGCACGGCACTGTAGGTAGGCAGTATGGGCTGGGAGGTGCCGTTCACAGACGCATGCAGTGGAGCCACCAAGGCTGGCTTGCCCCCATCCAGTTCCTAGAGAGAGAGAGAGAGAGAGAGAGAGAGAGAGAGAGAGAGAGAGAGAGAGAGAGAGAGAGAGAGAGAGAGAGAGAGAGAGAGAGAGAGAGAGAGAGAGAGAGAGAGAGAGAGAGAGTGTAAAAGAATGTAAAGAAACCCAGCAGCAGTGTCGTACACGTAAAGCTGTATGTAAACACGCCGGATCCAAGCCCAGGCATCCGTACGAACCCTGCGACAGGCATGCCCATCTGGGCCAGGTGCTGGCAGAGCAGTGGAGCCATTTCAGTACCATGTCGCAAGAAACCCGAGACGTGCACAACCTGAGTGGGACCAGCCCACAGTGCAGCACCATCCCTCCCCAACAGGTGGAGTACCAGGCTACAGCGCATGGAGATCCAGTGCTTCACACACATACTGTGTATGGGAAACCAGGCAGGCCCGTAACCTGTCAGTAGATGTCCGTCTCTCATCGGGATATTTGTGAGAATTTAAGAGAGGTGATGTTCTTGCGATATAGTCTTGCAACATATATTCTCAGTGCTAGCTAGTGCATTCCATTTTTATTGATTTCTTATTTTTTAAGAGAGAGCTGATCAAGTGCTAGACTCCGCCCTGGAGTGCTAGACTCCGCCCTGGAGTGCTAGACTCTGGTGTGCATGTGAAACTGGAAGACAACGGCTGTGTCATTTTACCTATTTGACTCAAATAACATTTCACAGCTAATTGGCTCCAGCCATTGGTGGGTATGTACCGAAGTTACAGTATGTGCAAAGTGAGCCTTTAATCAGTGTGTTTGTCTATGGGTGTGATTGTATGACTGAGTGAGGGTGTGTGTGATCGTGTGTTTGGGTGTGCATGATTATGTGCATCATGGTTTGTGTGGGTGTACGTGACTGTGTGTGTGATAGCGTGAGTGCGTGCTACCTTGCTGAGGTCTCGCTGCTGGTAGGTTTGGGCAGCAGCCTGGCTCATCTGAGTCTGAGAATAGTACTGACTGACAGCCTGCATATAGGACGTGTAGTCCCCATATGAGGATGTGACCACAGCCTGAGGGAGAAGGAGGT